>NC_071101.1:1967500-1985000 GCF_024256425.1 Clarias gariepinus | reverse complement strand
CATTCAACAGGTACAACCGTCATTGAAGAAGCTAAACTGAACTAAATCCTCATCACTTTATGTTTTTATGTTAGACTTTTCTATAAATAATATGTAAATACAATAAAACAGAGACTGATTAATTAGTTCTTTAAAAAAATAACTTTAATTCCAAGACAATTTAATACTTTACATTATATCCTTCAGTGTTGTTTCACTTAGTACTCAGTATGTTTACTTCTTAAACGCCACAGAAAAATATTCCATAAATATAATTAAACATAAAAATTTCCTAATATAAATCACAATTTCCTGATAATTCAGGCACATGAGCTAGCATTCTAGCTCTAATTAACCTCCTTCCAGGTCACACAACTCCCTGATGCCATGTCAGTCCGATAACTTATTGTACGTATACATTTTTAATGTATATAAATAAAATGTATTTAAATTCTTGAGAGATGTTCCTCTTCTTCTTCCATAAGAGCTCAACCTGCGCTGGAGCTGGATGTAGGAACATGATGGATAAACGTGTTTTCAAACAAAAATTACCTGAACAATGTTAACAATAAGGATACAAGTAGTCTGATTGTTCTTGAAGAACATCCCGTTTCAGATTTACTCTTCTCTTTTGCGAAGGTTTTTCAATATACGTGTTTATTCACACACTCTACAGGAGGCATTAGTCGTGATATTGAAGAGGCTCCAGTTCATTCCAAAGTCAGTGGGGGGTTGAGTTCCATCTCAGGTTTCTGTGTAATACTTGAGTTCTTCCATATTCTTCCAACTTTGACACACCAGACTTTGTGGATCTCACAGAGGCATGGTCATGCTGGATAAGTGGTCAGGTCTCTTGGTTCTTGTAATTTGTGGTAACAGAAGAACCTAATATGGATAATGACATACTTTTGGCTCTATAGTATACCATACCTGGCAGATCACTGGCCCCCTTGGAGAACCATCAATAATCACAAATGCATGCTAGCAAACCTGCTTAGCACTTGAGCAAATTCAAAACCATCTACTAGACATGGTGGCTAAGTGTGAGAATCCCAGGTCGTGCCTCAAGGCTCACTCTTGGGACCCCCAGGTTTTTAAAGCCCTAGTCATCTGACACCCTCTTACACCCCAAGTTCTAGTAGTTTCTCCATTTTTGCTTTAAAACGCTTGTTGCTCAAATCCAGGACGCTGATTCCGTTCACACTGAAGTCATAACCGAGTTGGTTCAGCTCGTGCAGACGCTGCTTTAGAGTGGCGACGCTGTAGTCCAGCACTTTTGGCTTCTCTATGATGCTTCTGATGTCGATCCCATTTTCGATCAGGCAGTCCAGCTTCTGGTTCAACGTGTCTGAGGAGACGAAGAGTATGGGAGCGTAGTTCAGAATGAGCTCCCTCACTTGCACCTCGCTGCAACCCAGAGACTTGAGCTTCAGCTGCAGGTTTCTGAAGTTGGCCTTCATACTCTCATGCGACAGGTCGAGGATTTTGGCGCCGTGACTCTGCAGAAGCTTGAGCGCCTCCTCGTTACTGAGCTCCAGCACACTCAAGAGGAACTGGATGTTGGAACTGACGCGCTTCGTGCTCCGAATCAGGATATACACGTTCCTGGAAATGACGGTGCGGGCGAACTTTTCACTGTCGATACCGCCAAGGCTCATGCACACATTCTCCAGGAGCTCCACCATCATCCGGTTCAGAGCCAAAGAGTTCGAGAAGATCCTCGGTGCCATGGTTAGAAGACGGTGAAGATCTTTAGGCTTTATCCCCAATGAACTCAGGTAATGTATGTTCTTCTCCAGGTTGCCGTTATCGCTTGAGCGGAAGAACGACTCTGGAGAACGGTTTAGGATCTTGACAACCTCGGCATCGCTGTTGAAGATGCCGCGCCACAGACGCCAGCGCTCCTCCAGGTGTTCCTCCGATCTCGTTATGGCTCGTGGAAAACGGGAGATTATGCTGGCGATGATATCACGGCTCGCACCTTTATGTTCAAGGAAATAAATCAATCCTTGCTCGTTTGTTTGGATTTTGCGGAAAACGCCGGGTTGTCTGCGCCGCGCCATCTGCAGGTCCACGCCGAGCACGCTGAGGTTCTCCAACAATGACTTGTTCTCAGAACCTGAAGAAACAGACGAAGTGTCCGTTTTATCATCCGTTGAGTCAGTTTTTGTTTCATGATAGTTTGCTTTTGTAAAACTGAAGGATCTAAACACAATAACTGGTCGTGATAATCGGCTCCCGCGTGGCCAGAGTGAAAACAGGATCTGCCGCAAAGCCATGTGTCGTCACACCGCGGTTTAGCGACTCTGAAAAATAGAAATAATGCAAATGGTAATGTACGTTTAGGTTATAACATAAAAAACTTTTGTAGTTTTTTAGTAAGTCTGGTTGTGGTGTAGTTAGAGTGTAGTTTTGAAGGTTGTGTAGTTAGTAGAGATGGGAATCACCAGTCACCACCCAATGTGATATCACTATGAAAGTGTAGTTTTATAAGAAGCGTAATTACAGTATAGTTCTATAGGAAGCGTAATTAGAGTGATACTTCATTAGATATTTCAATAAAACTTGTCCCTACAGCCTAAACTTTACTTCTCTCGTGATTTACATATTTGTGTTACTTTTTTGCCATTCAGTGATAACCACGCCCATATCCCACGTGACCCACCTGACTTCACACACCAACACAAGATTAATCCCACTAAAGCCTTTCTGGCACCACAAATGTAATTAGACCTGTTAAAAATACTGTTAAATATTTGAGCATGTCTATTTGGACATGTGTGGCTAAGAGACGACAGCTAAACTTTTCCCACAGACTGTAGAGAGTGTCTAATGTGTGTAATAACTGACTACCAAGAGTTTTGTCTATTCATGGAAGAGTACTCTTTTCTAAAGCAGAAGGTTTTTCTCGTTTTGTTTACCCGGCCCTTTCTTTATATATTAAAGTTAACAATTGTAAAGTGGTAAATAAAATTTTATTCAATTTTTAAGTATTAGACTTTCATGATGTCAACCATGTGTTAAAGGTTAATTGGTTAAAAAAAAGTCTAATAAACCCTATGTTTTTATGTTGTTTTTTTAATACCATCTCACATTTTCAGCAAAATTAGTGGGTTAATATTTTTGCCGTCTTGTGATTTTTCTTCATGCAGATTAGCCTATTAAACTGTCTCAATTCCACCAGCAAGCTCTGTTAGCCTGGAACATCTGTCATGTCCATAATTTCTCTAAATACAGAGAGCTTTATTATGGAACAACGCTAATATTACCGTCCAAAGGAAGTCACTTTTTTCTTACCAAATTACATCTAAGAGGTATTGATCACATATCTTTGCTTCTATATGATTCAGGTTCTGTACTTGCATATGAACAATTTATAAACAAATTGATTCTTAAATTCCAATTAGAGAATATAAATCAG
Organism: Clarias gariepinus; assembly: GCF_024256425.1. Lineage (NCBI taxonomy): Eukaryota > Metazoa > Chordata > Actinopteri > Siluriformes > Clariidae > Clarias > Clarias gariepinus. Next base: position 1,981,600 of record NC_071101.1, on the reverse strand, counting down.
TGATTAATGCTATTAAGTTATATAAGTGGCTTATTACAACTTTATAAATCTCATCTTAGTTTGTGTGAGATAGTAACTACGCATGATAAACCAACAATTGGAGGTGTTCGCATCACTGATGGAAAATATAATAATAATAAACATATACGTCAAAGCATTCATAATTTAAACAAGAATGTTACGAAAAAGTACATTTTATTGGGCCTCAATAATTGATAATATCATAATAAAATTATGGCTCATTTCATATAAATTTCTTATTTCTAACACGGTTAAAGAAGTTTTATTCTGTAATCTTATAATTTTACACTAAAGGATTATCTATTTCGGTCACAGCAACAAATCACTTGAATACATCGTCAACTTTTATATTTTAATGGCTAAATTCTAAATTAATAAATGTATTTTTTTCTAAATCAGCTCCTTAAACTCCTTAAATCATAAGTCTAATGTTATTGTCTCAACATTCTAATTTAGCTGATGGAACACTGATTTTTTTTTTTTGCTATTTATTTTATTTAATTACTCCTTTTTAAAGTTATTTATTTGTCTGTTTACTTGTTAGTTTACTCTCTCTAGTGTTATTATTTACTTGTTTATTTTTTTTTTAAGGTTGCTTATATTGTATAACTTCTATTTACCTGTGGATAGTTATTTACATAATTCAGTCTTTTATACCTGAATCTTGTATCTTTTATATTTTTAATAGTGTAGTTGTAATGTTTTGTGATTTAATAAAATAATAATAATAGTTCAAGCCTTTCTGGACTTACCTCAGATCAGCTCCGGCTCCGTTCCAAACCCCGCCGTGCTCAGAGACTAGTGCACTAGATAAGAGTGTGTGATGTGCGTGCTAACACAGCGTGTGGAGTGCAGCTGTACAGGCAGGAGAGAGCTGTTTGGAACACACGCACTCGCTTAACTGAAACGTGACCCGGGTTAAAGGCTTAAACTAATTAAAAATGTACAAAAAAAAGCTTCATTATGTTCATTTCCGCTGAATCCATATTAGCATGAAGCTAGCTAGCTAATAAAGTAACCTAACCACTCGGACAGTTAGCATGCTAAGCTAACAGCTCCCGGTTACAAACGACTTCCTGTGCACGCGCGTCACGTAAAAACTGACGTCGTTTCAGCCTGCGGTGCTTAGTGCACTTCGGACTGAATGGGCGCGCGAGTTTGAGACTCGCCCTCCATCACTTCCGCTTTCTCAGTGTGTTAGAGATCCTGATGATGGCGCCCTCTGGCGTTGGGAGTACACAAGACACTAAGTAAATAACAAAACCAGATGGGAATTTTTTTTAAAAATAATATATAATTAAAAATTATAAGATCACAAAATAATCTTTAATAAAAAAACAACACTTAATTATATAATTAAAACTAAATTTATATTTTGAAAAATATACTCATATGTTACTTAAAATGAAAGGTATACTTAAATATAAGATGCTGTACAGGTAAAACACATATAATCATTAATGGGTATAGAGAATAAAATACATAAATATTTTTATATGTTAATAATATTTAAAAAAAAGTCACTAACTCTTATATTAAATTTTGCTTTGATTACGGCGTGGACTTATCAATAAACTTGTATAATGTCACAACATTTATTGTCACATTAATTTCTCTCCAAGATCTTGTGTTAATGATGTGAGAGTCGTAAAGTTTGTAAAGCCTTGTCTCAAAGATTCTCAGTGTGGTTTAGATCTGGACTCCGTGTGTGAAAATGATGTCCATCACTCTGGAATAGGCTCAGTCTGGACTCATCAGGTCACATGACCTTTGTACATCACTCCAAAGTCCAGTCTTTATGATCCCTAACAAACTGAAGACTTTGTTTTCTGATGAGTCTCACTGATAAGTGCTTCTCTCATGGACACATTCAGGATGTTTTTCCGTCCACTGTCCTTCCAGGTTTTATTAATAGTGTTTTAACGCAGGTCTTAACCCAGTGTTAGTAGTTTCAGTAATCTCCTTTAGTTGTTTTCTGACTCGGGTGTGTAAGAAATGAGGAGCTCCTCACTGCACCAGGCTGGGTTGAGTAACTTGTTTCTGCTGAACTGCATTAATCACTGCAGGAGTTACCGTCCACGCAGCAACCAAGTTTAACTCAACAATAAATCATAAATTTATTTTGGAAGATTGTAAATAACTTTTAAAACACGATAATGAATCTCATACCTCCAGGTTTAAGATCCGAAACCGGAAAGGTTTGAGTCTGGTGTAAGAGCTGCTGCGATAGTAATGAACACCTGTCCTCTTTATACGTACCTATACGTCACACACACACACACACACACACACACACACACACACAAGTTTCATACAGTTAAAGTCTATAAAGTGAAATTTGATACTTTTTTGCAAACTTGAACCGGTTTGTCTCATGCATGTGATTATACTATACATAATACACCCTTTATGCACACAGGCATACACACACACACACACACACACACTAATACACACACACTAAAATTTGCTCACTGAAAGAGCAGAGTGACTAAACCTGAGTGTAACAGACACTGCAGATCTGTACACACACACACACACACACAGAGCACTGAAACCCTGACTATCAGCCGAGTGAGGTAATCTGTCTGTCTGTCTGTCTATCTATCTATCTATGCAATTTCAGCATTAGTTGAATTTATCAAGTCATGTGACTGCCAGGTGCCAATATTTATTCACACCGAGTTCATTCTCAGAGTTCAGTAACATGCTGGACATGAACATGTCTAATTGGCATTTAAATAGTCGATATGAAGGTGTTTGTTAATACTGTACATTTATAATATAGAGTTATAAATTCAAATAAATTAGGAAATAAATGTTGTAACAATAATGTTGTAAAAATCCAAATAACTTTACAGATCTTCATTGTAAAGGGTTTAAACAATGTTTTCCATGCATGTTCAATTAACCATAATAAATTAATTAACATGCACCTGTGGAATGGTCGTTAAGACCTTAACAGCTTACAGAAAGTAGGCATTTAAGGTCACAGTTCTAAAAACGCAGGACACTAAAGAGACTTGTCTACCGACTGTGAAAAACACCCAAAGAAAGATGCCCAGGGTCCCTGCTCATCTGCGTGAACGTGCATTAGGCATGCTGCAGGGAGGCATGAGGACCGCTGATGTGGCTAGGGCAATAAATCGCCACGTCCGCACCGTGAGACGCCTAAGACGGCGCTACAGGGAGACAGGAAGGACGGCTGATCATCCTCGCAGTGGAAGACCACGTGTAACGACACCTGCACAGGATGGGTACATCCGAATATCACACCCGCGTGACAGGTACAGGATGGCCACAACAACTGGCCGAGTCACACCAGGAACACACAATCCCTCCATCAGTGCTCAGACTGTCCGCAATAGGCAGTCCATGAGGAGGAGATGCACTGCAGTACTTCAAGCAGCTGGTGGCCACCAGATACTGACTGGTACTTTAGATTTTGAGCCTCCCTTCATTCAGGGACACATTGGGAAACATTTTTAGTTTATGTCTTATGGTGTTGACTCTTTTAGTGTTCATACAAATATTTACACATTAAGTTTACTGAAAGTAAAAACAGTTGAAAGTCAGAGGACGTTTCTTTTTTTGCTGAGTATATAATTAAAAATATTTTTTTCTTGTTTTAAATTTAAGTTATTTATTATTTAAATACACATATAGTAAACCCAGAGTTTATGCTTTTTTAATAAGGAATAATATTTAAATATTTTTTTCACACAGGAAACATTTTTACAATTTTTTTTTTATATGAAATGAGATTCAGTAATTAAATACTATTTTAACTCCTATATTAATTATGAAATACTATATTAATAGTAAATAAATACTATATTTATTACTATACTAATTAGGAAATAATTAATTAATTAATAGAAATGCTAAATTCAAATTTTTCAAGTTTAAATTCAAATGTTATTTGTCAGATACACAGTCATACACAGTACGATATGCAGTGAAATGCTTAGACAACTGCTGGTGACCTTAAAATAAAAGACTAAAGAATAGGAAATAAATATAAAAAAAATGAAAAACAGAAGAAATTTTAACTAGGAAAGAAAAAAATAAAATATAAAATCAAAATAAAATAACATAACTGTACAGTACAAAATATACAATATAAGAAAAATATAAAAAAAAGAAAAATATGAGACAGCTGTACAGCTATACAGAATATACTTATTCAGCTATACAGAATTAATTAATAGCATTATTATTACCCATAATTCCAAGTAATTAGTGTTGGTGTATTACCTCCCCCTCAGGAGTACATGATGAAGTCCGAGCGTCCGCTGGGACGCCGCACGCTTCTCCTGGTGCTCGTCGCGCTGCTCTGCTCCGAGGGATTATTCTACGCTCTGTACACGCCGTCCGCACAGACGCCTCGGTGTAGCGATGGAACGTCCAACTGCAACCATTCTAAAGACGACAAATCTCCAGCCGGGAGGAGAACGCCGGACCGCAGCACCGTGGTTTTGATTTGGCGGTGGCCGTATGGGCATCGGGCCGGGCTCCAGTCCTGCTCCAAGCTGTTCCAGATCATCGGCTGTCGTTTAACAGCCGACCGGCGCGAGTACGACAAAGCAGATGGGGTGATGTTTCACCACAAAGACGTCCAGGGTAATCTCTCGGAGCTGCTGAGGATGAGGAGACCACCGCTGCAGAAGTGGGTCTGGATGAACATGGAGTCTCCGGGGAACTCCAGGAGACGAGCTCATCTGGACGGGTTGTTCAACCTGACGGCGAGCTACCGCAGAGACTCGGACGTCTGGGTTTCTTACGAGAGAATCGTGGAAGCATCTGAGGATCGTCAAAAAGCTTTTAAAATCCCACCGAAGGACAAGTTAGTGTGCTGGATCGTCACCCACTGGAACATGCGCTTCAGACGAGTCCAATATTATCGAGAACTTAGCAAACACCTCACAGTACACACCTACGGCGGGGCGTTTGAAAGGCCACTGGGTCTACAGGAGTATCACAGCGTCATGTCCAGCTGTAAGTTCTACCTCTCCTTCGAGAACTCCATCCACAAAGACTACATCACCGAGAAGCTCTTTAATCCCATGAGAGTCGGCGCGGTTCCTGTGGTGCTCGGTCCGCCCAGGGAGAACTACGAGGAGCTCGTTCCAGCGGGTTCCTTCATTCATGTGGATGATTTCAAATCTCCTCAGGAACTGGCAGAACATCTCGTGTTCCTGGACCAGAACCAGGACGCGTATGAGCGGTTCTTTAGATGGAGGCAACACTTCACCGCTGAGCGTTCACACTTAAGTCTGGAGCACGCTTGTCGTATCTGTGATCATATAAAACGTCACAAAGTGTACACAGTCGTCAAAAGTCTCAGTAAGTGGTTCTGGGGTTAGCAAGCGGGTAGCTACCGTGAGGTGAATGAAAAAGTTTGATATTAAAAAGACAATACAATAAATATTTCATGATTGTGATTTTTTTCAGGTGTTTGTATGCACGATGGCGCATCTCTCACAGCTGCACTGATATTTAGCACAACAGCACGACCTTGAGTGTGATATCGATATTTAACCAGTTATTTAGCTCCGCCCACAAATATCCTTTTATATCTAACGCATATCCTTCAGATATGTAACTAACTAACCGCGACTTGCGGAGCTGGCTGGTGAGAGTGGTGTTAAACTCCTAGCGGTACTCTGTAGTCAGAAGGTGATGAGAATAAACCATGGAGGTGGTGGACAGTCCTACTCTATATTTACACTTATTACACTTTAGAATATCAGCTCCGTTAATTTCAGGGTTCTGGGGTCCAATCCCAGATAGTGCTAAATGGAAATCTAGTGCACTATGTAGGGTGTACAGTTCCACGCTCCGAGTAGTGCCCTTGATCAGGGGTTAGAGAGGGATTTGGGATTCAGCCTTGTGTTAGACGCTAGTTAGCTTTGTAGCTAAGCATTAGCCGTGAACAGAACAACGCGGACGGTTCAGAGGCGACTCAGAAGGACTTAGAAGTGATTAGTGCAGAGACGGCGTGTTGTTTAAGACGCCATAACGTTATCAGATGTGTGTTCTTACTGAAAGTGCTTCTGTGACTGGGTGTGAATGTGGGTTTAGTCAGACAGCTGCTCTCTCCTCAGTACTGCAGACCGTACAGACCTACTCTCACCCACGCTGAGACACACAGTTAGTGTCATTAACCACTGGACAACACCTGGGACACGCCCACTCATACACAGAGTTACACCTCACAGTGCTGTTACTGTCTGTTATCAGCACTCAGAAAATAACGCCTCTCGGCCAATCAGATTACTCGCTCAGAACTAATATTATTATATTATTATATATATTATGTGTATAATATTATTTGTATTATTACAAACCCGATTCCAAAAAAGTTGGGACACGGTACAAATTGTGAATAAAAACAGAATGCAATGATGTGGAAGTTCCAAATTTCAATATTTTATTCAGACCACAACATAGATGACACATCAAATGTTTAAACTGAGAAAATGTATCTTTTTAAGGGAAAAATAAGTTGATTTTAAATTTCATGGCATCAACACATCTCCAAAAAGTTGGACAAGGCCATGTTTACCCCTGTGTGGAATCGCCTCTTCTTTTTATAACCGTCTGCAAACGTCTAGGGACTGAGGAGACAAGTTGGTCAGGTTTAGGAATAGGAATGTTGTCTCATTCTTGTCTAATACAGGCTTCTAGTTGTTCGACTGTCTCAGGTCTTCTTTGTCGCATCTTCCTCTTTATGATGCACCAAATGTTTTCTATGGATGAAAGATCTGGACTGCAGACTGGCCATTTCAGTACCCGGATCCTTCTCCTACGCAGCCATGATGTTGTAATTGATGCAGAATGTGGTCTGGCATTGTCATGTTGGAAAATGCAAGGTCTTCCCTGAAAGACACAACATCTGGATGGGAGCATATGTTGTTCTAGTACTTGGATACACCTTTCAGCATTGATGGTTCCCTTCCAGATGTGTAAGCTGCCCATGCCACATACACTCATGCAACCCCAGATCATCAGAGATGCAGGCTTCTGAACTGAGAGCTGTCCTCTTTAGTCCAGATGACATGGCGTCCCAGTAGCATTCCTGTATGTGATGTAGTGCCGTCTAAGGGCCTGAAGATCACGGGCATTCAGTGTGGTCTTCCGACCTTGTCCCTTACGCATAGAGATTGTTCCAGATTCTTTGAATTTTCGGATGATATTAATTCAATTCAATTCAATTTTATTTGTATAGCGCTTTTAGCAATTTTCATTGCCGCAAAGCAGCTTTACATAGTCAAAAGAATTATTTAAGTTTGTATGAAATGTGTATTTGTATGAATCAAAATGGTCAGTTTGTCCCTGGTGAGCAAGCCGAGGGCGACAGTGGCAAGGAAAAACTCCCTGAGATGGTAATAGGAAGAAACCTTGAGAGGAACCAGACTCAACAGGGAACCCATCCTCATCTGGGTGAAACAGAAAGCAGTAAATGATCTGCATTTATACAGTGTGTAGGGTGGGAGGCAGTTCAGCTATAATAGCTGATGTTAATTGATGTTAATATGGAGTCCAGGTAGTTATTGAAGACCCAGGTAGACTTGTAAGAAGTTCCAGTCATGAACTATCGAACTGTCAAGTCCCCAGAGAAACAGTTGCCAACACCAGTCAAGGCCAGAACCGTCTTCTAGGTAGAGAGAATCATTCCCAGACACCAGACGCATCCCAGAGAGACACACGGGGCATCCATGTGACGAGATCTTCAGCCAGAAGCGGGGCACCAGGATGGGTCAGACAGGTCCGGAGGGAAGAGGGAGTCTGGATCACTGGCAGCTCGGAAACGACATGTGTAGCTCGACAGAGAGAGAGAAAGAGTAAAAGGGGGAGACAGGAGGAGAGAGGAAAAAGAAAGAGGGGGGGAAAGAGAAGAAGAAGAGAGATGGCAGTTAGGTATGGTCACAGTCACACAATGTATAATGTGAATGTATATTAACTGTAGAGTGCAAGCAGAGACTCCGGCAGGACTAACTATGACATCATAACTAAAAGGGAGAGCCAGAAGGAAACACAAACATGAGGGCTTCCTGACATGTAAAGCAAACAATCACCTCACCCTCAGCAAACCTGAGTGATCAATGAGAGTGAGGAAGACAGCATCCAAACATACCAGTTCACCATAATACTCTACGTCCATGAGTCCCCCAGATCTGCTCCTTTACCTAAGGCAAATCTATTTATAAAAATGCTCGGCTAAATAAATAGGTTTTTAGCCTGGACTTAAACACTGAGACTGTGTCTGAGTCCCGAACACTAATTGGAAGACTATTCCATAACTTTGGGGCTTTGTAAGAAAAAGCTCTGCCCCCAGCTGTATTTTTCATAATACGCGGTACTGACAAGCAGCCTGCATCCTTTGATCGAAGTAGGCGTGGCGGATCGTAAGACACTAGCAGTTCGCTCAGGTACTGCGGCGCGAGACCATTTAATGCTTTATAGGTCAAGAGTAGTATTTTAAAATCAATGTGAAATTTCACAGGGAGCCAATGGAGTGAAGATAAGATAGGGGTGATGTGCTCATATCTTCTGGTTCTGGTGAGGACTCTCGCTGCTGCATTCTGGACTAGCTGAAGCTTATTTATGCATCTAGCTGAACAACCAGACAGTAAGGCATTACAATAGTCCAACCTAGAGGTGATAAAAGCATGAACTAGTTTTTCTGCGTCGTTTAGCGACAATAAATTTCTTATTCTGGCAATATTTCTGAGGTGAAGGAATGCTATCCTGGTAATATTATCTACATGTGCTTCAAATGAAAGGCTGGAATCAATAATCACACCAAGGTCTTTCACTGTTGCATTTGATGGAACAGAAAGGCCATCTAAAGTTACGGTGTGATCTAAAATTTTACTCCTAGCTGTATGCGGTCCTATGACTAGAACTTCTGTCTTATCCGGATTTAGCAGAAGGAAGTTAATTAGCATCCAATTTCTTATGTCCTGCACACATTGCTCAATTTTAGTAAGCTGTTTTTTCTCATCAGGTTTTGCTGAGACATATAACTGTGTATCGTCAGCATAACAATGAAAACTAATACCATGCTTACGGATTATGTTGCCCAGAGGAAGCATGTAAAGGGAAAAAAGCAGTGGACCTAAAACTGAACCCTGCGGAACGCCAAACTCCATTAGAGAACATGCAGAATAATCACCATTTAAGTCTACATACTGATAACGATGGGTCAGATAGGATCTGAGCCAGGAGAGGGCTGTACCCTTAATTCCCACTACATTTTCTAATCTGTGAAGAAGAATAGCGTGATCAACAGTGTCAAAAGCTGCACTGAGGTCGAGTTATACAAGCATAGTTACACAACCCTGATCAGAGGCCAATAGAATGTCATTTACTACTTTAACGAGCGCTGTCTCTGTACTGTGATAAGGCCTAAATCCTGACTGATACAGTTCATGTATGCCATTTCTATGTATATATGAGCATAGCTGCTCCGCTACTATCTTTTCCAGGATCTTAGAGATAAAGGGGAGGTTTGATATTGGTCTGTAACTGGACAGCTGACAGGGGTCGAGGTCAGGTTTCTTAATTATTGGTTTAATAACTGCTAATTTAAAAGATTTTGGAGCATACTCAATGCTGAGTGAAGAATTAATTATTCTCAACAGGGGTTCTATTATTGCTGGTACTATCTGTTTAAGAAAATGTGTCGGTACAGGATCTAATATACAGGTTGATGAATTTGAAGAAGAGATGAGTGAAATTAGTTCATTCTCTTCAAGGGGAGTAAAGTATTCTAGGTTCTGATCTGACATGGCTAGATTAACATCTGCATCAATTACATTGTTCGGTTTCAAAACCTCAATTTTATGCCTAATATTTACAATTTTATTATTAAAAAAGTTCATGAAGTCCTCACTATTGCATGATGTTGTTGTGGAGATTTCTGCAGTGGTCTTATTTCTGGTTAATTTGGCTACAGCATTAAATAAGAATCTAGAATTATTTTTGTTATTTTCTATAAGAGTGGAGAGATATGTTGATCTAGCTACACTAAAAGCTTTTCTATAGTTCAGGATGCTCTCCTTCCATGCTATTTGAAATACTAGTAATTTAGTTTGACGCCATTTACGTTCTAATTTCCGAGCGGTCTGTTTTAAAGTGCGCGTGTGATCGTTATACCAGGGAGCAAGTTTTTTATCTCTAATAATTTTTCTTTTGACTGGAGCTACATTATCTAGGGTATAGCGAAATGTCGACTCTAAATATTCAGTCGCCTGATCGAGTTCTGTGGGCTCAGACGGTGATCTAATCGAAGTTGGGAACTCTGGGAGATTACTGATAAAACTCTGTTTGGTAGTTGATGTAAATGTACGTTTCATACGGTAGCGCGGCGCTGTGCGTACATTATTATTGTGACACACTTGAATTGAGACAAGATAGTGATCTGAGATAACTTCAGATAGTGGTATTGTGAATAAATTTCTTATACTTAATCCGAATAATATTATTAAATCTAAAGTGTGACCTGCTTTATGAGTGGGTCCTACTACACACTGATTTACTCCTACCGAGTCCAGTATAGACATAAATGCAGTTCTCAGAGGGTCTTCTGGGTTTTCAAAATAAATATTAAAATCCCCAACAATTAACACTTTGTCTACAAAAACGACTAGGTTTGAGAGGAAATCTGCAAATTCACTAAGAAATTCCGAGTACGGCCCTGGAGGTCTGTAAATGACAATTAGCGGGATCGACTGAGCTGACTTAATATAGTTAAATACACTTATGTTACTATAAAGAATTTCAAATGAATTAAATTTGTGTCTGTGTTTTTGTACAATAGTCAGATTATCATTGTGAATAACTGCGACGCCTCCTCCTCTACCAGTTAACCGAGGCTGGTGTATGTAGCTGTATCCAGGAGGACTAGCTTCATTTAGAGCTACATACTCGTCCTGTTTAATCCAGGTTTCTGTTAAACAGAGTATATCAAACTCCTGATCTGTGATAATTTCATTAACTATAACTGCTTTAGATGCGAGAGATCTAATATTTAACAGTCCTAGCTTCAGATCAGAGGTGCCGGCTGCGCATTCAGTCTGATCCAAGTTTGTGGTCTTTATGCTAATTAAATTACTAAAACAGACTTTCTGAGTCTTTCTAAATTTGATTGTAGCTCGGGGAACAGACACAGTCTCAATAGAGTGAACCCTGAGTGACGACTCTATGCAGCTAGCAGACGGTTGGTTTAGCCTGTCTGTCTGCTCCCTGGCCTGGGCTCTGGATTGTCACCGATTAACTAGGCCTCTTCTGAGACTATGAGCTATACTACAAGAAATGAGAGCAGCACCTTCCCGAGTGGGATGGACACCGTCCCGCCCTAACAGGCCAGCTTTGCCCTCAAAGGTCTTCCAATTATCAATAAAGCCCACGTTGTTTTCGGAGCACCACCTGGACATCCAGCGGTTCAGCGACCATAACCTGCTGTAAGTTATGTCACCACGTCTCATTGGGATGGGACCAGAGCATATTACTCCATCGGACATCGCCTTCGCTAATTTAAACACCTCTATAAAGTTATTCTTACTAACCTATTATGCTTGTAGATGATGATAAGTTCAAACTCTTTGCAATTTTTCTCTAAGAAACTCCTTTCTGATATGGAGCCAATATTTTTTGCCGCAGCGTTGGGGGAATTGGTGATCCTCTGCCCATATTGACTTCTGAGAGACACTGCCACTCTAAGAGGCTCTTTTTTTACCCATTCATGTTGCTAATTGATCTAATAAGTTGCAAATTGGTCCACCAGCTGATTCTTATATGTACATTTAACTTTTCCGGCCTCTTGTTGCTACGCGTCCCAACTTTTTGGGAATGTGTAGCTCTCATGAAATGCAAAATTAGCCGATATTTGGCCTGACACTTCAAAATGTGTCACTTTCAACATTTGTCTTAATTACCTCATTAAGTGAACAGTGAGTATTTAAAAATAGTTTTTTAATACTTAGTTTATAATAATGCAAATAATGCTCATGCAAACTCGCATTCAGAAATAGATTGTGTGAATAGTAAATAATTTGATATATTAATTATATTGAGGGTGAACTGGTTGGTGTGTGTGTGTGTGTGTCTGTGATTTAGTTCAGTTTTTTTATATCCATCCACTCAGTGACCAATAGTATCTGCACCCCTGCCTTTGTCATCACACCCAAATGTGGATCTTCCCCCAAATCTGAAAACACTCTGTATGCTATAGTATTACACTAACTCATGTTAATGGAGCTCCATGGAGACATGAAGGTTATGTTAGTGTGTGTGTGTGAAAGATCTCAAGTGTCCTGCACAGAGCCCTGACTGAACTGGAATGAACTGGAGCTTCCTCGACATCCCAGTATCAGCTCCTGAGCTCACTAATGCTCAGTGTGTTAATGAGCACAAATCCACACACGCACGCACGCATGCACACACATACACGCTCCGATATCTAGCGTACGGCCTTCAAAGAAGACTGCAATGGAGCACATTACATACGTATATGTATGTGTGATGGTCTGGGGTGCTTATACTTTTGGTTGTTTGTTATACTAGTGTTGTTGACGGTTAAAGAGTTTGTATAAATGGTTAAAAGGTTAAATCTAAAAAGAATCTGCTGATCTTTAATGTAATCAGTGATATTATTATTATGATTATTATGATTATGATTATTATTATGATTATTATTATTATTATTTGAGGTTGAAGTCCACGTACATGTCTGTGTGTCTCTCTGTACAGCAGAACTCTCTGTCTAACTTATTAATACAAAGAAATCCCATTCTGTAAGGTTGAGTATCTTACGCCTTGTTTACACTAAGTTGTCCTTCTTTGGTGGTCAGACAAATACACTCCCTGTTCGGTAATCGGAGAGTGAATCACAGATGAGAAATGGAAAAAGTAGATAAAAGGATAAAGATGAAGATTTGTCTTAAAACCACTCCAGCGTGTTAAAATTCACTTATACCACTTCAGCGCTGTTATTTCAGCCAAAGTGAAAATATGAACTAATCCCAGTCAAAATATTCACTTTATCTTTTCTAATTAATATCTATTGGTGTTTGTTTACATACTAAAAGTAGCGCATTAGTAGATTATTATATCCGACAGGTGGGTAGTAATGAGTTACATTCACTTGAGTATCTTTTTGAACTAAATGTACATCTATGAGTAGCTTTACTGCACCTCACTTTTACTTGTACTTGATTAGATTAGTGAAGAATAAACATTACTCTTACTACACTCCACTATACTCCACTCCATTATACTCAACTCCACTTCACTACACCTCACTATACTCCACTCTATTATACTCCACTACTCAACTTCACTCCACTATACTCCACTGAACTCCACTCCACTATACTCCACTCTACTATACTCAACTCCACTATACTCCACTACACTTCACTATACTCTACCACATTATACTTCACTACACTCCAACATACTACACTATACTCTACTATGCTCAACTCCACTACACAACACTATACTACACTCCACTTTACTTTACTCCACTGCATTCTACTATACTCCACTCTACTCCACTATACTCAACTCCACTTCACTACACCGACTATACTCCACTCCACTAGACTCCACACCACTACACCCTAATATACTCCACTATACTTCACTCTATTATACTCAACTCCACTTCACTACATCTCACTATACTCCACTCCATTATACTCCACTACACTCTACTGTAATCAACTCCACTACACCTCACTATACTCCACTCTATTATACTCCACTGCACTCTACTATACTCAACTCCACGTCACTACACCTCACTATACTCCACTAGACTCCACTACTCAACTTCACTCCACTATACTCCACTGAACTCCACTCCACTATACTTCACTCCACTATACTCCACTCTACTATACTCCACTACACTCTACTCCATTATACTTCACTACACTCCACCATACTACACTACACTCTACTATGCTCAACTCCACTACACAACTTCACTCCACTAGACTCCACACCACTACACCCTAATATACTCCACTATACTCCACTCTATTATACTCAACTCCACTTCAC
>NC_071101.1:1920000-1962500 GCF_024256425.1 Clarias gariepinus | reverse complement strand
AGGTGTTAAGACGAGGTGATTAAGCCTCTGTGTGCGCTTTCGAATAAATATGTTCATGTAGAGTTAATTAAGCTGTAAAAAAAGATAGTGGTAAAAGATAGTGTTGATATTCACTAGGGTTGCAAATGTCACACACATTGCATAACACACAAATCAATTAGTAATTAATATTTAATCATCTATTCCCATAATAATAATAATAATAATAATAATAATAACATACTGCACACTGCCTGAAATGCAAGTGCACCCTCTTGTGGTATCCAAGTGAATATGTACGGGATCTACAGAGAAATATGATGCAAAACCAACATAGTCAGTTAATACATGGTTAATCAATATTCTTATTGCCAATTAATCAATTAAGGCTTAATTGTTAACATCAGTCATAGTCACATCAATGTTCCCGCATTTTATATCATCACACGGTTGTGTTTTAAATAGTTAAATTCTTACTGCTGTGATGTATTTAAAATCATTAATATATTTTCTCTTACTGATGTGTGTGTGTGTGTGTGTGTGTAAATCTTATTTCCCATACTCTAAGTTAGCAAACTGGTTATTAAATTAATTCATGTTAATAGTATGTGGTGTTGGTTCAGTTCAGGTGCCTAAAGAGGTCATTGCATCATGAAAGTTTAGAGCCGTTGCTATAGCAACACTATCAGAAGGTCAGGGCTTCACGCCTTCTTCTTCTTCTTTTGAACTGCATCCAGGTGAACTCTGACCTGTGAATTCATTAACGGATTAATTATTACTTAGTGAGGTGGCGTGTTTAACTGATTTACATACGGCCTCATGAGGAAACCACACACACACACACACACACACGCAGAAGAATAATACAATAAAAGTAAAAAGAGGGCATGACATCAGCCTGGTGACTCAGGCTGTTTGGTCGTTGTATTTGGGATTTGTACGCCAGTAGGGACCCAGGGGGCGTGGCTTTCTGTTCTGCTGTGTTTTGAGCAACACTTATACAGGACTTTTGCTTTCAGTGAGATGTGTGTGTGTGTGTGTGTGTGTGTGTGTGTGATAGAAAGGCGCCAGAGTAACAGGATATGACACAATGAGCCTGGAGTGTGTATTTGCTCCATTCTCATTACTTCCTGTTGTGTAAAAGTAAACTTTTTGAAAATAACTGTGTGTGTGTGTGTGTGTGTGTGTGCGTGTGTTTGAAGAGCCAGTCTGGACTTGAGCCCTTGACAAAAACTCCGTCAGAAATGTGCTGTACGTTTTCAGGCGTGTGATTCTGAATCAGGTTTTTGTATAAACGGATTTGTCCAGCGGAGTTCTGCGGGTCTGCTCTGTGGACTCGTCCCCCTAAAACACGGGATTCAGATGTTTTCTTGGTAACTGAGATACGGGGAAATAAACACACACTTTGATCAGAAGGGCTTTGTTTACCTCACCCAATCTGGTGCTTAAAGGAAAAAAACAAATGTCATATGGACCGTACAGCAACGCGAAAAGATCTTTATCGCTTATCTCAGTTAGGACACTGGGGTCAGAGTGCAGGACACAGCGCCCCCTGGAGGAGACAGGGTTAAGGGCCAATTATTACCCAATCACAAGGCCTCTGGTTCTTTATGGATGAGATGATGTGTTTCTTTACTTCATGTTATAACTAACTCGAGTTATGACTTGCTATGTTGCGAGAGAGAGAGAGAGGGAGAGGGAGAGAGAGTTCTAACATCTAATGTCTAAGTCACATATAAAATGGGATTAGAGCTCAGCCTGTTGTGTGACTCTCTACTGCCCCCGATGGTTCATGTTAGTACTTCACCTTCTCATGCAGTTTGTCATATTAATCCACAATCTTTGGTGACACAGGGGTAACTAAATCACATGTTTATCCTGACTCCACCCCCTTGCCTCTCTCTCTCTCTTTCTGCAGATACTTCGTTCTGGATGAAGCGCTGCACCAGCTCCAGTACTTTGTGAATGACCAGGGGCGGAGTCAGAAGCCCAGGGGGACCCTGCCTCTGATTGGTGCGTCAGTCAGCGTGAGTGACGAGGCTCCTCACATGTTCGTCATCAGCTCGACCAACGGGGAGCTCTACAAACTCCGAGGTGATTTATATATCATTACAGAACTCACTCTCACAGTGGACATGTCCTCCAGACTGGATCAGGACGCTTTCACCAGACTCTCTACTAACCAACCTAACACAGACAATCAGACAGAGAGGGGCGTGTCAGATATCTCTGCCTGTCTGTCGCTCCGTCTGCCTCACTGTCTGTCTCTGTCTCTGTCTCTTACTGTCTGTCTCTGTCTCTTACTGTTTGTCTCTCTATTACTTTTTCTGTATTTGTGTCTCTCTCTCTCTGTCTGTCTCTTTTTCTTTCTTCCTTTCTTTGTTGATCTCTCTCTCTCTTTCTCTCTCTCTCTCTCTGTCTCTGTCTCTCAGCGGTGGACGGGAGAGAGCAGCAGTTGTGGATGTCTCACATTCAGTCCTGCACCACAGACAGCAGTGCGAGGACACCGAAGGACCCTGAGGACCAGCTGGGTGTGGACAAGACAGTCAGTAGTTTAGACACACAGGTATGTAGCTCACACACACACACACACACACACACACACGGTCTGACCCAGCTGTCTGTCTCTCTCAGAGTTCGTCACGTCGGAGTTTCTCTCTCCTCCCCTCCTCGTCTTCCTCGACTTCCTCCTCCCCGAGGCTGCAGAGACATCTCCCCCACCTTCCTCATCTGCCACATCTTCCTCATCCTCACAGGTCTCCTGCAGCTTCACGCCGTGCCAAACACACACACGCTCAGCCTGACACACTGCTGCAAGTCCGAGAGGTCTGTCTCTCTCTCTCTCTCACACACACACACACACACACACACACACACAAGGGTAAATATTTGTATCTATATTAGCTACAGTAGCTAGCCTTGGTGTGAAGTGTTCGCTAATTCAGCCTGCGCTTAGGCTAAGTGTCCTTCTGCTAGCTTTTGTTTAAATAAAGAGTAAAATATTAGCTAGGTTCTGTTTGTGATTATCTGTAACTAGCTAACTTGTTTAGCTAACTGTTGTTTTTGTTCAGTATTAGCTGTAATTGTCAGAGCGTTATCCTGCTAACTTGGGTTATGGATGTTCTTCACTTCTGTGTGAGAATCTCGCTAACATCACCCGGCTAGTTCTTAGTTAGCTTTTTTTAGTTTAACGTTAGCTAGCTGTTTTTAAGATTAGCTAGATAAGGCTAGTTTAATTGTTTAAGAGAAGTTTTTAACATTTTTTAATCCAGTGGTAATTTTTCACATCAAAACTACTGAGGGGATGCACATACTTTTAAACAATTAGTTTTCCTCTTAAAACAATATGTATATATATTTCTCTGTAGATCCCGTACATATTCACTTGGATACCACAAGGTGCACTTGCATTTCAGGCAGTGTGCAGTGTTTTATTATTATTATTATTATTATTATTATTATGGGAATAGATGATTAAATGTTAATTATTAATTGATTTGTGTGTTATGCAGTGTGTGTGACATTTGCAATCCCAGTGAACATCTACTCTATCTTTTACCACTATCTTTTTTTACAGCTTAATTAACTCTACATGATGAACATATCCCGCAATAAATAAATAAATGAGCTGATGTTAAAGAAGGTTAATCAACATCTGATAAAAAACAATACACTGAAGCTGGACTTTAATCAGTATTTACCAGTGAATGTTTGTATATTATTATTCATGACTGTGATGAAAACAGGAAGTCAGGTGTAAAGAGAAGAAAAGCACTTCTATAAATATACAGTGAAACCTTGGATTACGAGCATAATTCATTCCGGAAGTGAGCTCGTATTTCGAAACACTCGTAAACCAAATTGAATTTTCCCATTTTACCTACAATGTGATTTTCTGGATTTTTTTTTTCGGGCAAGGTTTATGGATATTCTTTAGCTTTAATTCAATTCAATTCAATTCAATTCTATTTCTATAGCGCTTTTAGCAATTTTCATTGCTGCAAAGCAGCTTTACACAATCAAAAGAATTATTTAAGTTTGTATGAAATGTGAATTTGTATGAATCAAAATGGTCAGTTTGTCCCTGGTGAGCAAGCCGAGGGCGACAGTGGCAAGGAAAAACTCCCTGAGATGGTAATAGGAAGAAACCTTGAGAGGAACCAGACTCAACAGGGAACCCATCCTCATCTGGCTTCAGACTTGTAAGAAGTTTCAGTCCTAAACTATCGAACTGTCAAGTCCCCAGAGAAACAGTTGCCAACACCAGTCGAGGCCAGAACCATTTTCTAGGTAGAGAGAACCATCCCCAGACACCAGACGCATCCCAGAGAGACGAGACGCATCCATGTGACGAGATCTTCAGCCAGAAGCGGGGCACCAGGATGGGTCAGACAGGTCCGGAGGGCAGAGGGAGTCTGGATCACTGGCAGCTCAGGAACGACATGTGTAGCGCGACAGAGAGAGAGAAAGAGTGAAAGGGGGGGACAGGAGGAGAGAGGAAAAAGAAAGAGGGGGGGGAAAGAGAAGAAGAGGAGAGATGGCAGTTAGGTATGGTCACAGTCACACAATGTATAATGTGAATGTATATTAACTGTAGAGTGCAAGCAGAGACTCCGGCAGGACTAACTATGACATCATAACTAAAAGGGAGGAGCCAGAAGGAAACACAAACATGAGGGGGAACTGGGATGTAAAATGACCGATCATCTCACCATCAACAAACCTGAGTGATCAATGAGAGTGAGGAAGACAGCATCCAAACATACCAGTTCACCATAATACTCTACGTCCATGAGTCCCCCAGATCTGCTCCTTTACCTATGGCAAATCTATTTATAAAAATGCTTGGCTAAATAAATAGGTTTTTAGCCTGGACTTAAACACTGAGACTGTGTCTGAGTCCCGAACACTATTTGGAAGACTATTCCATAATTTTGGGGCTTTGTAAGAAAAAGCTCCGCCCCACTTTATTCATTTTTTAAATGATTATTTATCTGGATTTGAGTTTAACGTTCGCGGTTGTTGAACACAGCTAGCTGTAAAGCTCTCTTTCTGCTCTCTCTTTTTCCGTCTGTAGGTGATCAGTCAGGCCGAGTGTCAGCAGAAATCCCTCGTCCGGTCCATCGAGCTCCTTCCCCAGCGAGGGGGCGTGTCCTGTCTGGATCAGGACCTGCTGCTGCTGAAGGCGACCTCGGCCGCGACGCTGCGCTGCCTCGCCCAGTGCCTCAGCATGCTACAGCAACACAGATACGCCCACGACGTGTCAGACCCTGCCCCGATGCAGGCTCCGCCCACTGAGGCATGTGACGTGGATCATGTAAAGACTGCTCCGCTCAGCAAAGACCAAACAAACCCATGCTGAGCCAAATCCCTCAGTGTCGCGTCGTCTGCCCTGTTTTTTTTTTTACTTGAGTGTGACTGAAAGGGCTAAACTTCCTGATGTGTGTGTGAAGCGTGTTTGTCAACCAAACTAATGCACTTTCTCTTCCTATGCTGGAGTAACCAAAGCATGCCACACTGTGCCTGATTCGAGCTCCTTCATCCTCACTTCCAAACATGTTCAATAAAATATTTCAGAGCAAATCATGATGTGTTTCCTCTTGTCCTGTAGGTTAGTGAAGTGAACACACACAAAAAGAAAAATAATTGGAGGTTGTAGGGTTGTATCCTTTGTTATTCAAAATATTGGGACTGGATTGGTTGAACCCATCTTTACCAGATGTGTGTGGACGTCATGTAAATGATTTAAGCAAAGTCGACGACCTTTGAGCAGATACTTTGTTAACAGGAAAACCAGTGAGATTTTAACTGGCTGCTGTGGCCTCTTGGTCCACTATGGCGGAGATACCAGTTTGGTGAAGGTGGCCAAGAGAACTGAGTGAGATGGGTCTTTAGAGAAGATCTACTGTACTGTACCTCGACAAACTCACAGGTCAACAGCTGGAAATTTAATTTCCTTACAGCTGTGGTTCTTAACATCTGGTTCTGGTGTCCTGGAGAAACCCCTGTCCTTTGCATTTGGGTGTTTTCCTTTTAACACACACTTTTATGTAGAAAAGGGTGTAATTCCAGGCTGGTTGTATTCCAGGACCAAAGCTGAGAACTTTACCTTGTAGGAATTTTGTATATAAAAAAGTTGTTATTCAAAATAATAATCGTGAAAACCAAAGAAAATCATTAATTTTTGGAGTTCCCATGGAAATCGAGATCATTTTTATCCTGATTTTTTTGACGTTTATAATAGAGATGAAGTGGTCGATCAGTCAGTGACCAGAATCGTCTGTTTTTTAGTGTGACTGGGTGTGACCGGTAATCAGGTGATCAGTCTGAGATATAAACCATTCTGTACCAAGCGCAGAAGCTTCAGAGTGCCGCAACAGAGACACCGTTTTATGGCGTTACTTTATCAAAACTTATACATGTTAAACACCTCCGATCCTGCTTTTCTCTTCAAACTCTGTAAGAGAATTAGTCTAAAAACCACTCATTACACACACTTATACCTGTTTTACAACATCGCCAGCACTAATTAGTTAGATATCCACTATGGTACTGACTGTACTATACCAGATCAGCAGTGTGTCCTAACATATATAAGATGGTAGAGTATAAACAAGCATACACCAGCATGTTAGACAATAAGTACCATGGTATTCACCAAAGTACAGTGTTATACACCACAGTACTACCACAGTACCTACCCTAAAACTCTGTAAAGTCCTATGGTAATGTGTGAAGTACCACGGTAACACTATGGGATATTATGGTGTGTACTACAGTACTTTACCATAGTAAAATTTCTTAGAAATTAAGTAATCAGGAGTTTCTTGGTAGTGAAGACTTTATTGGAGCACAAGAAAGCCGAGTTGGTCTGCAGAACCCTCAGCAACACCAGACCCCATCTTCAGCACAAGAACTATGGTTTATCTTCTTGACCTTTTTTCCACATTTAGATAGTTTTCTCAAGAGACACCAGACTGTCCTTTCCATACATACATGTAGGCACCTCACAGGAGCACTTCTGGCCGTTTCAAGACATGTAATAATCTCACAGATCATTCAGTGTGATTATATATTGGCCCAAGGAGTTCAGTTCATGGAGCATGTATTGGATCGACCCCAGGTGAAACCATTGGAACCATTGGAGCTAGTCTCCAGAGAGGGGCTCTCTATCTAGTTCTGAAAAAGAAATTCTTTTATACCTAAATCCTGGCAGACGTTACCTTCCTGATGTTCATAGCTGGAATTTAAGAATTGTGTAGTCGGTGTACAGGAGAAGAGAAATAACAAAGGAACGACGTTACAGTTTCTTCCACTTTAAATGGGTATAGACCGCCCCCTTCTGGAGGCAACATGCCACTATACCTCTCAGTGACACAGGGCATTAAACAAAATTATTTTAAATAAGTTTCATTTCTTAGTGCATTTATTTATGCACAATAGTCATTTTTTAAATCATTAATTTCCCCCTGGCAACATGATGGAGTAGTGGCTAGCACCGTCGTATCACACCTCCAGGGTCCGGGTTCGATTCCTGTCTTGTGTACACGGAGTTTGCATGTTCTCCCCGTGGTTTTCTCCGGGTGCTCCGGTTTCCTCCCACAGTCCAAAGACATGCAGATTAGTCTAACTGGCGTTCCCAAATTGCCTGCAGTGTGTAAAAGAGTGCCCTGTGATGGATTGGCATCCCGTCCAGGGTGTACCCTCCCCCAGGTCTCCTGGCATAGGCTCCAGGCCCCACACGACCCTGTACATAGAATAAAGTGGTATAGACGGTGAGTAAGTGGGTAGTTATTTCCCCTGAGGTATTACATGTTAGATTTTAAAGAAGTTGCTCTTTTAAAAAAAAAATATCTGTTAAGATATAATCCATAGACATGATCTCGAAATGTCTCCACAATGGGCCATTCTAACTGCTAGACATTCCAGGACAAGTGCTGGATCTTGCTTTTCATTAGGCCTCTGCTAGCACAGAGATAACTTCTCACCACGCTTTACTGGGTCTAGAGGAGCCACTGAACCAGAAGTGCTCGAGTCTGTGTGGCTAACTTATGCTAATCTTAAATGAGCTAATCCACATTTGGGGAAGTGGGTTGTTTCTGTGATTACTTTAAAAAAGCTGCAAAGAATAAAAATCTGGCACTAAACAAACAGTGTGTTGCACAAATTCAAGCTGGTACAAAGTTGGTTAATTGTTTTCATTAAGCAGAATTAAGAAAGTTTTAGGTGGATCAAGCAGGGGGATCATGGTGTCACAATGTTCCCTGTTACTTACTATCTCACCAAATCCCCACCCAGAAGAATGAACGACTCGGACTGAAGACACATGAGTGGAACCACTCAGTTCTGTTTCCTGTGTTATGCACTGAAATGCATAGCGTCTATAGGAGTCACGCGACAAAAGAATGAACGACTCGGACCAGAAGATATCAAGGTTAGCCTCTTATTAAGTTTATTATAATATGTCCTGAGCTGCATTGTAATATTTTAATTACTGGAACTATAGCCAAAATTTGTGTATGTTGACGTGTTGGGAGTATTTTTATTAAAAACGCAACATTTTATTTTATTTCTGATCCAAAGAACAAAATTAACTAAAAAAAAAAAAGATTCTTTTCACGATCCGAGTCACTAAAGTGATTCAAACTTTCCATCACTACTTTTCACATATAAATTAAAATGAGCAATCTAAAAAAAATAAATACAACAAAACTCCAAAACCCGTATTCACAAAGCTTCTTAGAATTCTCTCAGAGAGCTCCTATCTTAGCTTAAAAAGTCCTAGCTGGGAGTCCTAGACTAAAAGTGATTTAGGAAACTTCTCAGAGCAACTATGAGAAGTACAAAACCCTTTATCTTAGTGTGGTGGGTGGTCGACTACGTTGCTAGGGATGACGCAACAATTCAAGGACTGTGATTGGTTGATAAAAAATAACCTCTGACCTCTGTAAATGTTTTGAAATGTGGTTTTGTGAAAAGAGAATATATGATAATAGAACAGACAGTGAAATCATAATGTTTGTATATAAAGAAATTGTACAATCCTGACCACAGGCTACTTTATGCAAAGTTTCTGTTATATGTTAAATATCTTAAAGTTGATTAAAACAGCCAAATGTTTAAATGGGTCTACTTTTGAAGCAACCTATTTCCATACAGTAGTTACTATATTTAAGTTCTTACATTTATTTACTAAACTGATTTTATTACTTTTAATCCGTTCCAGATTAATGGGAGCAAAATGGGCTTAGCTTTTAGATGGTTTGTAGTCAACAATCCAAATTGGACAGCGAGCCGTGTTTACTTTTACGTTCAGTATTTGGAGAATATTTCTTCTTTCAGTCATTTTGTTCTCTACTATAGAAACTCTTAAAGTCCTCCTCTCTACTCTTAACAAGTTTTACCTTAGGAGCTGTTTTTAGGGCTACGATGTTTCATTATTCATTTTTTATCTTTACTAAGATTTAATCCTAAATATAAGGGGAAATTTTAAGAGAATATCATAATTAAAAAAATTATCACTAGGAGCAACTTTTAGGCTTAAGAAGCTTTGTGAATACGGGCCGAGGTGTGTCCTTTAACATTTGGCCTCTCACTTTAAATAAATCTTTTGAAGCTTTTTACACTAAAACTAATTACCAATTTAAAACTAAACACACACACACAACACAGGAAAGGTGTAAACATTCACCACAAATAACACCCTGTTACTCTCAACTAATGTCTAAACAACAACATGATCACTTACAATAAAGCGGATGTTCAACATTAATTATTACACTTATTCGGATTACTCAGAAATACAGAACTGCCTTAATTCTACGTGGCTTTGATTCAACAAGGTGCTGGAAGCATTCTTTAGAACTGTGCCCGATTCTTTAGAACTTTTAAACGATGCCCAATTGGCACTAAGAGGCCTAAAGTGTGCCAAGAAAACATCTCCCACACCATTACACCACCACCACCAGCCTGCACAGTGGTAACAAGGCATGATGGATCCATGTTCTCATTCTGTTTACGCCAAATTCTGACTCTACCATTTGAACGTCTCAACAGAAATCGAGACTCATCAGACCAGGCAACATTTTTCCAGTCTTTAACTGTCCAATTTTGGTGAGCTCGTGCAAATTGTAGCCTCTTTTTCCTATTTGTAGTGGAGATGAGTGGTACCCGGTGGGGTCTTCTGCTGTTGTAGCCCATCCGCCTCAAGGTTGTGTGTGTTGTGGTTTCACAAATGCTTTGCTGCAGACCTCGGTTGTAACAAGTGGTTATTTCAGTCAAAGTTGCTCTTCTATCAGCTTGAATCAGTCGGCCCATTCTCCTCTGACCTCTAGCATCAACAAGGCATTTTCGCATGGATTCCACAGGACTGCCGCATACTGGATGTTTTTCCCTTTTCACACCATTCTTTGTAAACCCTAAAAATGGTTGTGTGTGAAAATCCCAGTAACTGAGCAGATTGTGAAATACTCAGACCGGCCCGTCTGGCACCAACAACCATGCCTCCAAATTGCTTAAATCACCTTTCTTTCCCATTCTGACATTCAGTTTGGAGTTCAGGAGATTGTCTTGACCAGGACCACACCCCTAAATGCATTGAAGCAACTGCCATGTGATTGGTTGATTAGATAATTGCATTAATGAGAAATTGAACAGGTGTTCCTAATAATCCTTTAGGTGAGTGTATATATATTTTATTTAATATACACTTCTATTCTAATTCCATTTTATCACTTTACTTCATCTGTAACTTTTACAGATAAAGTTTTTCTATACATTTTCTATAATTGTATCATTTTTCTTTTATTTTTTTCTTACTTATCTATAAGTTTTTACCTGTATATTTTTTTTTTTCTTGAAATTCTTTACCTCTTCTTTTCATCTTTAAACTTTTGATGACCGTACCAGCATTTCACTGCTTATCACACTGACTGTGCAACATTAAAATTAGAATCTTATGTGCACTTTGTGAACTCCACGTAACCCCGTGTTTAGATTGATCGCTGCGCACATTTGCCATGTGTTGTTTTAACAACCTTTTATGCAGCATCATCACATTTACTATACGTCTGTCAAACGGTGAAATTATTCGGGGGGATTTATATTAATATTAGTCAAGATTACCTTCATTTATCCATCCATCCATTAACTCAACTCATAGTGTTTAAAATGTTCAACAACTAATTAAATAATTAACTAATTTACTGTATTAGAGTTGCCCATACTGTATATCCCACTTTGCGAAACAATTTTGTAATTATATTTTCAGGCAGCTGACAAAGTTATGTTTTATCCGACCAGCAGTCGTTGCTTGAGTAACGTCTGGAAGTTAATTTAACGTGTTATTAAATCATTTGGAACTTTCCAATGTATTTGTATTTGCTAAACTGTTTTTGTTTTCGTACCTACTGCTGTTAGAAATGTCTAACACTTTGTGCTTATTGTTTACTCATATATAAATAGTTTTATTTCCATTTGTAATCCTTTACAGAGAGTTCTTTATTTTGGACAAGTGAGCACGATAAAGAAGAATACACGAGCGAGAGGAAAGTTAAGTGATCTGCCGAACTGCCCCGAGGGCAGAATAACTCCCTCCAGGAGAGTGCTGATGGAAAGGTTCAGTTTAACTTTCCAACTGCAGACGACATGAGACACTTAATGGAAGTTATGGAAGTGTTCGTCAGGACCTGCTCCGATCACATCACCTTCATTATGGAACATGAACAGCAGGTTTAAGAGCTGCAAAGCTTTCCAGTAAAACTGGGAGATCTTATTAACATTTCAGCCGAACTCGAGACTGCCAGAGATTTACAACTGTAATGAAATACCTTACGGTTTAATAACCTTAATCAGAAACGGCTGAACAACCACGCAGAGAGCCGAGTGGTTTTAAGTATAATTTTGGCTAACGTTACAGTTTTATCTCAACAATGAAAATACCGTTTTTAATTAATTCCTCCTAATTTTTTTCTTTTAATGTATTTACTTAAAGTATTTTTAAAAATAATTTTATGAAAAAGAATTTCTGCTTCTTTCAAAATATTCACAGAATAATGCATAATTGTATATTAAGTATTAAAATTAACATAAAAGTTTTCATGATGCTGGAACTCCAAACCACCAAATATAATAAGAGATTTTAATGAAGGATTGTAACAATCATAGATTATTTAAAATATGGGCTACAATGCCAAAAGTATAACAAAAATGGCTTTCACCATGGTTTGCTGGAGTCTCAAAGCCTAAAAAATGGTTTGGAAAAAGAACTTGTTAAGAAACTCTGGATTTCATTAGATCATGCTCTATTTAATTAGATCATGTTTCTATTTAATTTCTTGATTCAACAGGTCTGGCAGTAATCAGGCCTGGGTGTGGCAGGTGACATTTAACTCGGTCCGAAAATCACAGGTCATTCTTGATCAGGGGGGGGGGGGGGATTACTTTTTCACGTAAGGCTAGGTAGGTTTAGACAGGCTTTTCCTCCCTTAATAAATGAAATCATCAATTAAAAACTGCATTTTCTATTTATTATGGTTATATTTGTGTAATATAAAAATGTATTTGAGGTTCAGAAATATTTACAAATGTGTGAAAAATATGCAACAAAAAAAAAGGAATGAGGCAAATAATTTTGTCACGGCACTGTAACTTGTTATTTAAATTGCAAGTGTTAAAGAGAATTCCACAAACATCCCCATGATTGAGCCATGATTTAGAAGATTAGTTTAATTTAATTTATTATAAAAATCAGTTCATGTTATTATGACGTTGGCTTGTTATTCACGCTGCAGAAAATTTAAAGTTAATACTATGCATGGTATCTGATTTTATATAGATATATTGTCTCTTGAAACACAAAGTCGAAACTCATGTTTCTGGATAAAAACACGTCCATGATACACTTCACAGGTCTATATTTAATAACTCCGCCTCTGTCTCTGGGATGTTGCTTATTTTGTCCTTGTTATTTGAGTTCGCTTTGAGGAATGATGGATTGTTGAACTCGTTAAATCTCTCGGATACACACGAAGCTGTCAGACGAGCTTCTGGATCCTGGTCCCAGCATTCCTCGAGCATCTCACACACCAGCTTTACACCCTGAAATAACACACAGTAGCAAAAATGACTTCATTAGCAGTAGCTACGGCTAAAGACATAATCTTAACAAACATTACCGTTACCCCTCCAGCAGTTAGCTCTATGATATCACATATCACATATACAGTACCTAGACTTGGCTAGCATTAGTGTTCAGCTGTGTTTAGGTGCTAGCGTGTAAGCGTAGCTTAGCAATGATAGCATTATTACCGGGTGTGTTCTCCAGCCGAGCCGAATCTCGGGTCGCTCTCGGTCTCTGATCACGGTGTCCTTCATGCTCTCGATGCACGGCTGATTCAACTTCCCGAACGGCGGCTCGTACTCTCTCACCTCTACACACACAAACACACCCACAGTTAGCGTTGCTACAGGCGCAGAAAATATAATGTAAAGTTTGTAAAGCCATGAAAACGTTGATAACAGCAAAACCTTTGAATCAGCATGTTAGCATGAACGTGTTACCTCCGATGGCGGTGCACCTGGACGTGATCTCCCACAGCACCAGAGCCATGGAATAAACATCTGCCTGTTTAAAGGACTCTATGTTCTCCAGGTTTAGTCTGGACTCCAGTAGCTCGGGGGCCATGTACCTCGCTGTGCCGACCTGAGTACAGGTAAAAACACAGCATACACAAATAAATAAAATGCTTATAATCCCAGCTGCCAAGTTGCTCTAATCTTTAACAGGTGTGGTCTTACCTGTCCTCTATTAGCCAGCTCCTCCGTGCTCATGTTGCTGTCGAGTCGGATGCTGAGGCCAAAGTCGCAGATGCAGCAGCTCCGGTCTTCCTTCACCAGGACGTTGTCACTCTTCAAGTCTCGGTGAGCGACCGGCACTTTAACTCCACCTGTTGCACTCCGGTCACTATGCAGGTGAGCCAAACCTCTTACGACATCACCACCCATCTTGTAGAGCTCCGGCCACTCGAGCTGGTGGACTCTGAGGAAGTCCCTTAGGTTCCCTCGAGCGTGGTAGGCCGTAATCAGCCATAACTGTTGATCCAGTGTGTGTTTTTCTGCTGCCAGGAAGTGGACAATGTTCTCATGACAGAGCTCTGCATCCAGAAATATCTCCCGCTCCGTCTTCCAGGATAGGAACTCCTCCAGTGGAAAGATCTTCACTGCCACTGTCTGGAACACCCGGTTTTCACTTGTTTTTTGCCCGAGTCGGGCGCGGTGCACTTCGGCGAAGCGTCCTTTTCCCACTATTTCATCCAGATGGACGGGCAGAAGCTCTGTGTTGTGATTGAGCCAGTTTGAGACGCTGTCTGAGTGTTCGAGTTTATTGCCAATGATGGAGCGTGTGTCGCTAAAATCAGTCCTTAGTTGGTACTGACGGAGCTTGTAAAGGTAGCAGGAATAAATTAGGGTGAAGAGGATGACGGTAAGAATGCCGATAGGAACCAGGACAAAGAGGAGAAGGTTCTGCACCGATGGGTTTTCCTGTTTTGTCTCTGCTGCAACAGAAAACAAGAACAGAGTAGTGCTCATTGTGAGTTAATCAAAAAAGACAATGGTGGCCAACAAAGAGCCTTACTACTGTACCCCACTACCCCATACGCCCTCATTGATCTTTTCCACCCTTCATCATCCTGGTGACCTGTAAGTAAAAGGCCTGGATTGGTATTCTAAACAGTTATTGGCTGCTCAACTCTACCCAACCCCATCCCAGGATTTGTTCAGACTCGAGTGCTACTGAAAACCCCTACAATTTGTCAAGACTTTCCCCACTTCTGAGTGCTTCCTTTCTGTCCATCCTGTGGATGGGATTCCTTCATTAATTTATTCATCTTCTATATTGCTTATCCTGTTTCACAATTACAGGGAGGCCTGGAGCCTATCCCATGAGGCGTTGGGCATGAGGCATGGTACACTCTGGACAAGGTGCCAATCTACTGGGCAATTTAGGAATATCAAATGGCCTAATCTGTAGGAAACTGAAGTGCCCAGAGAAAACCCACCAAGCACAGGGTGAACATGCAAACTTCACTCATACAGACCCTGAAGCGGGAATCGAACCCTCAACATGTGAGGCCACAGTGCTAATCACTACACCACTGGGTGCCGAATACCTTCACACGAATGTTTAAATTGAAACCAGATGTTGCTACATTTCTTCTCATCTACCTCAGCACGTCTAGTAAGCATTGAGTGAACAGTGAAATTGCTTACACTGTTGGTGCAAAGTATTCTTCCTTATATAAGTGCACTACATGGGCATCCAGAATTAAAACTAGCCAGCTAGTGGTGGTTGTTTGGAAATTATTGCATCATGTTACCATATGAATGTTCATAGTGAAATATTTCTGTGACTCTGTGGTCCACTGAGAAACGTCACGGGGTAGCTCAGGTGAAAACCCAAAATATCATATCATATCATATAAACTTAGAGCTATTAGCTCCTCCTCCTTCAAGCTCATTTCTAAAACACGATACAGCTGCACCACAGATTACTGGACGGTTCAAACCCCACAACCACCAAGTTGCCACTGTTGGGCCCTTGAGCAAGGCCCTTAACCCTCAACTGCTCAGATGTGTAATGAGATAAAAATGTAAGTCGCTCTGGATAAGAGCGTCTGCCAAATGCCTAAATGTAAATGTAAATGTTCGTTTCTGCGTTCCTTACTGAGCTTAGAGCCATGAAAGCTGTTGTAGATATTTACTCAGATATTCACCCACTGATCTTCTTCTCCATGGTTTAGGAATGCACGCCGTTAGTTCCTGCACAAACCTTATCCTATTCACATCACAACTACTTATAGAACAGCTAGGTTTCTCACTGAACTAGGTGTGCTTCATACTTGTTTAGTATTTCATAATATTGTTTATATTATAAAATAATATATTGGGAGATTTTATATTATATTAACTTTTGTTTAGGTTTAGATGTTCAGTGTGTGTCTATAAAGAAAAAGAAAAAATCTTTTTGTCCTTTTTTATGTTCGTATTCACCAGGGATCACACACGCTGATTTGACTTTTCTCCAATATGACCTCATATTAGAAGAGCCCCGCCCCCGGGTTGGTGCTCAGCTCTGCTGTTCTCAGTAGCTCATTTACAGAGAAACCGAAATAACGGGATTGCAGAAGGAATGAAACAGAAGAACGTACAGTATTTCAGCTGGGGTGGGCTATATATAAACTGTGATCCATTGATCCCATTGTTAAATAAACCAAATGAAGATCAGTCCAGTCATATTCATAGCCGTAGCCAGGTCCCACCCAATCTGTATCAACTACCAACCAGGGAGGGTGAAGACCATCCAAGGCTTCCTCTGAGACACAACATCAGCTGAGGGCATCTTTTTCAACCTCGGATGGATACGCTATTCGCCTCCTCCTCTTGAACGAGCTCACAGATGCTCGTGATTGGCTAGTGTCGCTATAACTAATGTAGGAATGTAAGCATGCCCCTCTTATCCTCCTCCACAACATCGCACCACTTGGAACCCCAACTCATCCTGTTGAACTGTATGAGATCGGCCTACCTGTGGAGAAAATCAGGTTCTTGTTACACTCGTCTTCTTGGCTGCAGGAGCAGATGTAGACGTCTGGGCCGAGTTGCGTGTACTGCTTCATCACACACTCCTTTTTGTCGTAGTCTGTCAGCATCACACCGTAGAAGGGTTCCGATGGGTCGTGACACACTGTTTCCACGGTGACGCTCCCGCCATATCTGCGCCTTAATAATAATAATAATAATAATAATAATAATCACAAATTATCTGCATTCTGGCTGTATGATTTATTTTAATGGAAAATACATCACTTTTCGACATTATCTCATTGCCTTTTAATACCCTTTGTCCATCTGTCGACAAGCGTTCGTATTCCCTCATTAGAAAATGTTTTAGGCCAAGCTACGAGCCACGGAAGTAAACCAGAAGTGACCAAACAGGTGAAAGTCTGATGGAGTGAGATCAGGACTATAGGGAGGACGTTTCGACACCTCGGAGTGTCCACAGTCTGGACAGAAGTGTGCAGATGTGCATCGTCACTCGAGATCACGAAGCCCTCGGATAGAGGTCCTCTGTGTTTAATCTGTAGTTTTTCTTCAATAAGCGTCTCACTGTAACGAGCACTGTTGATTGTTGAACCTTTCCCCTGATGGTGTTCCAATACTTCTGGCCCTCGAGAACCACAGAGAACTGTAAGTGTTGGTGAATTTTCCAGCTGATGGTCGACCTTTGAGCTTTTTCTTGGTCTGTGATTGAGGATGTTTTTCCGTCCAGACTCTGCCGTTTACTCTCAGGCTCGTAGTGATGAATCCGTGTCTCGTCACCAGTGAGGATTCTCTTTAAGATTAACTCTCACCTTCTTTACAGTATTGTTATAAATTTAGTTTGCAAATATCTAAACTCTTCTGTTTATGATCTTCTGCACCAGGTACACTCTCAATCAGAAAAAAAAAAAACCCACATCACTACACGCTGCTCTTCTTTCGTTCAAATCACAAGCGGGGCCTCTATGTTTGCTCGCACCGCAGTTACAGACGAACTGATGTAACCTGTTCACACACACACGGGGGGACGGGGGGCTCGACCGGAAAGCGCCCATAAGACCAGACAGTTTAGTCAAGATATTATAATAATACATTGTTTTAGATGTTTGTGACTACAAATCAGCCATGAAGGAGAGAATTCCTTTAAAAATAAATATTTTATTACCATTTGTGTGTGTGTGTGTGTGTGTGTGTGTGTGCACCTACCATGCACTAACGCAGACCTCAGTTTTATTCGCACAGATGGAAGTGATATTGCAGTGAATCTCGCAGTGAGTCTCAGTGGCGTTACACTCGCTCGGCTCGACATCACAGAACAGACACAGATTGTTCAGGACGAACGGGCTGTGAGCGACGGGACTCGCTGGAGGACAGAGAAGAAACAAACACATCAAATAAAGCTCAACACCGCCCAGGTCTGCATCCTGATTCTACTCCCTGACAGTATCGTCACACACTGTATATATCGATCTTGTTCTGATATGGTTAACGGCTCATTTATACAACACACGATCACAAACAGATAAAAAAAAATCTCTCTCTCTCTCTCTATATATATATATATATATACAGTATATATGGGTCACATATATGACGTGACGCCCCCTTTTTCTGTCCGGGTTAATTTTATTTTGCAGAAAAAAACTAAAAAATACATAAAAATTTCTCATCTACTTGTTATACCTTCTTTACCTACTAAACCACTCTAACTTCTCCAAATTTGTAAGTTTTTCATCATTTTTCTGCTATCCGAAGTGCCAAAACACCATATGGGGCGACCGTCCGGCCTTGACTTTAGTTAGGACAACTGGTTTAAAAACACTTTAAATCAACTTAAATATATCCCTTTTCCTAGTTGGCATAATTTTAAACATGTTTTACATCCATTGACAAAACTATAAAACATTTGCTCATATATTTCTATCATGATATACAAACGAATGTTGTCCGAATTATGTTGATTCTATCCATTTCATCCAGGGCGACCATCAACAAACCACAATTTTGGGACCTTTATTTTAAAAAACATCTCAAGGATGAGATACTGCATCAGCCAGACACAAGTGAAGACCCCCTGGAAACAACTGTATAGTAAATCAGTCTCTCTCATATAGTAAGAAAAAGCTGTTTTTTAACGGCTATGATGTCGTAGTCACTTTTGGTCATCATGTGGGGCGACCACCCCAAAACTGTGAATTATAATTTTTTTTTCCACAAATCTATATTTTGATGATAAATTTGATAGTGCTTTGTCACTAGAAGAAGCTTGTTTGGTTTCTGAGGCTAACTGTTATACCTGTTATACTTGAGTAAACTTGAAAACATCATATGGGCGACCGAGTATCATGTGGGGCGACCACTGCTGAGTGTTTTAAATGATAGATATATGTCCTATATTTATAGTTTTCATATCCTATACATCAATTATATACATAGAGTTAATTGTTTAAGTATAATTATTTGTTTATTTTATCTTTTTTTCTAAATTCAGCCATTTTCCATTCCTTTTATAGGGATAAACATTTATTTTAACTGGATAATGAAGGAGACTCTGATATTATAGAATAAACTTGTGAAATAATGGTTTTCATAAAATGAAAGGGCACTAAAGTTTATCTTTCTTCATCAGTTTATCTACTTACTGATATGAGTTCAACTAGTCTTAATGATACATAAAAATGTGAATTCTGAGATATATTACGGTCGCCCCAGATGACTTTTTTAAGGCTATGTTTTATTAACTTAAGTGTAAAAACACTAAAATGACAATTTTTTTACTTTTCTTTATAAAGGCATGTGTACACTACATTCCAAATGTTTAGAAAATGGCCAAACATATCCATATTTTTGGTATTTTAAAATTGGCCTATTAAAAAGTCTTATCCGTCAATGACCCTTATACATTACCGTTCAAAAGTTTGGGGTCACTTGCAAAGTTCTTTGTTTTTGTTTAGTGATTTATTTTCTACATTCTACAACAATACTGGGGATTTAAAAACTATAAAATAACACATATGAAATTAGGTAATTATGTAACAACAACAAAAACTACAGTTAGTTGTAATTATAAGACACAGAGGTCGGCCTTTCTGTAATAGTTCTTGCAAGAACAGTATCATCAAGTACATTTGCAAAATCCGTCAAGCACCATAATGAAACTGTCTCTCATGAAGGCCGTCCCAGGAGGGCGAGACCAAAACCTACCTCTGTCTCAGACGAGGAGTTCATTTAGAGTTATCAGCCTGGAAAATGACCAATTAACAACCAGCACCTCAGATTAGAGGCGTTATGAAGTCTTTACAGAGCAGAAATAGCAGAAACATCTCACCATTAACTGTTCAAAGGAGATTAATGCATTTTTTGGACGCCTTCAGCCTTTACAATGTAGAAAAAAATAAAAATCAGGAACCATCATGAAGTTAGAATGTGACCCCAAACTTTTGAACGGTAGTGTGTGTGTGTGTATATATATATATATATATTTAGGTTTCTCTGATGTTAGTAGAAGGAGCCTCCAATGTGAGCGCTTTGTAAAGCTGTAAATATGGACAGGGGAGGTTTCTTAGCCACATGAGATAACTATATATAAAAAAAGTAATAAAAAAAAGTTAATATCTGATGAACTTGACGACAGAGAACAGAGAGAGGTGGACTAGGGAATGAGCATTTATACCTGCTATAACAGGAACAAACTCTACATTACATAACAAAAATGTGTTTGGAAAAAACCTTTACTGTAGACAGATGTAAAAAGTTCTAGGATGTATTTTTTTTTTGAAAATTTTAATAAACATTAATCATTAGAATTTTTTGTGTACGAAGAACAAAAAACAGAAAAAACACACGCGTAAGTGCTATTATTGAAAAAATAAACTTTATGTTAATTTAATCATTATTTTAAAATCAGCATTTCTTTAAAGAACAATGACATCAAAGTGTATAAACAAATAAACAAAAACACGTAAACAGGATGAACAGAAACATACACACACACACACACTCCTACGCTTCATTTCTAACGGTTTAAACACAACACTCGTATACATTACTGTACTTTACTGTACATGATGTTTAATTTATTATAACACGCCGTAAGATTCGCAACACACACAAACACACAAACACACGCACAGCGTATAACGTTTTTGTGACTTAAGGAAATGTGTGTGTTACTCACCCTGAAGGCCTGTTAGACAGGAAGTGCAGACGAGCAGCAGAGCGCAGCTCAGAACACACACACCGAGTCGCTCCATTAACACTCCTCTACACTGATCATCACACAGCTCGAACCGTCAGCCTTCATCACAACCTCCATCTAAACACTTATATACACACTACTGACCAGAGTCTTCTGATCCATCCCCTCCCCTGTACCTCCATACACACACACACACACACACTGAGCACGTTCACCAGAAAGAGAAACGGGGAAGAAGTTTGACGCTATGAGTCAGAGGCTGACAGCAGACAGGAAACGGAGAAAAAACAAAAAGCTGTCTCTCTCTCTCTCTCTCTCTCTCTCTCTGTCTGTCTCTCGACTCTTTCTCACTGTTTATGGTAAATGCTGCTTGTGCAACCCCTCATTTTAAGATCTGTATCACACACACACACACACACACACAAGTCTAAACACATAAACTATGAGGGCCACTGTGCCACACAGCACACCGATACACACACACACACACACACACACACACACACACACACTCTCTCTCTCTCTCTCTCTCTCTCCTACTCACTCTCTCAC
Organism: Clarias gariepinus; assembly: GCF_024256425.1. Classification (NCBI taxonomy): domain Eukaryota; kingdom Metazoa; phylum Chordata; class Actinopteri; order Siluriformes; family Clariidae; genus Clarias; species Clarias gariepinus. The sequence goes on along the minus strand of NC_071101.1, from coordinate 1,941,172 downwards.
ACACACACACACACACACACACTTGCACCATGTTTTTTTTACAGCATGAAAACTTTTGGGCCTATAAACAGTTCTACACATAAAGCAGTGTGAGTGCTGCTGCCTCCAGTGGTTACACTATGCTATTACACCACACCCAGGCACATTTTATATTCTATATAAAACTAAATATTTTCCCATATTCAGCATTATCGTAATTCCAGATCTCACATACACACACACACACACACACGGTACACAGGACACTCCTATACCAATACACTCACACCTACAGTATAGGAGTACATGTGTAATGAAGCCTTCATTTGTCGCATATACATCAGTGAAATATCTCAGAGTAACTGAGGGCAGAGCGTAGGGTCAGCCATGGTACAGCGCCCCCTGGAGACCTTCTTACTGCCACTTGTCCACCAGGACACTACACACTGTTACACACTACAGTAAACACCCCTACACACTGTACACCCTTACACCATCACACTACACCTACACACCACTCCACTCCTGTTTATCATCACACACACCTTCCCTACACTAAACAGTCAAACTGGGCCTTTTGATTGTACAGAATAACAGAACTCAGTCCTGAGAGTAAACACTCCCCTCACACACTAATTGTACTTATCCCAGTGTCTCATTAGAGCTTGGACACCATCAAGGTAGAAAGTCTTATCCGTACACTGGAGCTGTGATCGGACCGACTGACCGGTTCAGGTCTAACATGCCGGCCTCTCAGGAACTCATTTAATGACCCAAACGTGTCTACTGATGGTGAGGTCACAGGTTCAAAACCCAGCACCACCATTGGGCCCTTGAGTGAGGCCCTTAGTCCTCTAACGCTCAGCTGTAAGTCACTCTGGATAAGGTCTGACATGAAGGTCAGGGATGTCCTGGAGGTCAGGACTGTACGGGGACGTGGTGATAACTCCCAGCCGAGTTCCTGTACTGTCTAAGTGGTGTTGAACGATTGTGTGTTCAGTCCACACACACGGATGTCTCTCCCACACAATAATGATCAGGCGTTCTACCCTCCGAATGTTCACGTGGACGAGTGCAGTGAGCTCCGAGCCACCTCGGCCTTCTTTAAATCGCGTTCAGATGTTTTACTGCGGCTAAGAAGTCTCATCATATTAGGCTACGTTTACACGGTCAGGTAAATGTGACCCAATTCCGTTTTTTTGCACTCAGCATCCACCCCCCCCCCCCCTTTTTAATGCTTATTTGGGCTAAATAACATTAAGAAAGGCAACAAATCAGAATTGGGCATCGAGACCTGCAGTGTAAACGTAGCCTAAGTCTCAGGTGTAACCTCTTACCTTTATCTGTTACGTCAGCGTCCAAAAAAAAGCTAAGCCAGATGTTAGGGGAAGCAGAAAACACTGAGGAAAAAGAGAAAAGTGTGGAAAGGCCTACACACACACACACACACACACACACACACACACACACATAAGAAAAAGAGAATTTACGGGTGAAACATGACTAAGCAGCGTCTAGCGATGGTGCCATATACACATACACACAGAAAAAAACTTGTCTCGCTCCATTTGTCCCCAGTGAGGGCTTACACCACAAAATCTCACAGATGTTGAGTAAGAGTTAACTTCCTTAGAAGTCAGTCTGTATCTCAAAACATCTGCTTTAGGGTAGTTTTTTTTTTCTGGTAAACTGAGGACATACGGTTAAAGACAACATTTCATTTGTATCACTGTATATATTTAGAAATGCATCTTGGGGATAAAGCAGATGTGCATTATTGCACGAATATTACAAAACATTTTGAAGCCAGGGTTCATAAAGAGGATTGCACGACACACACATGTTCTTCAGTGTGTTTACACCAGCTTTAACACCTTTTTTTGGACTTATTAACCTATTGGAGGTACTCTCTAACATTTTTTGGTGGCACGGTGGCGTAGTGGTTAGCGCTGTTGCCGTGCCTGACCTCGCCTTGCCAGACTCCAGGTTCTCCTCGTGCTCGGTGGGTTTCTTCAGGTTCTCTGTTTCCTCCCACAGTACAGAGGTCCCACCACAGGTGTAAAAATGAGAGTGAATACAATGGTTACCATTGGCCTCCACAGCCCTAACTTGGACTACTGAGGTTCCTAGAATTCCTAGTCCTGTAAGTGTGTGAGGTGGATCCTCCATGGATTGGACTTGCCGCTCCTGCACATCAGATTGTGATCTGTAAAATTCGCAGGTGGAGTCATTAACAAGTTCAGCATAAACCGTTCCTTAACAAGGTGTGTTTAATGTGACTTTTGGTGCACAAGGTTTCCCAGCAGAACATCACCCTGAGCATCACACTGCCTCCACGCGTTTGCCCCTCTACCCATAGTGCACCCTGGTGCCATCTCTTCTCCAGGTACGAGAAATTCGTCGTCCACATGATGTAAAAGTAAACGTGACTCATTAGACCAGGCCACCTGTGGTCCAGTTTTGATTGTAGAAGCTTTCAGTGGTGCACACAGGTCTCCATGAGAACTGAACAAGAACTGACTGTTCACTCGCTTGCCAATAAAACCACCTCTTGACATACAGTCTGTAAAATATGATACACATTCCAGAGACAAACATTTGAATTCTGTGAAAAACTGGCTGAAATCTATGACACACTCCATTAACACGTAATATTAACTGCTGGTAATAATAAACTGATCCAGTCCAACTAGAGCTACGGACACTTGCTCAGTTTTTTGTTACGGAAAACCCGAAAGTATGTTCATGAAATTTTCTGTCTCACGTCTGGTTTTCTGTCTGGGTGGCTCTCCAGCTCAGAGGAAGTGTTAACATACCAAACAGATGGCTTTAATTTGCCCGAGCTCTCAGAGCTGGTCTGACTTTTATTAATCCACACTGCGTCCAGGGAAAACAGTGAACGTTCAGGAGGGAGCACAACCTGAACTTTCAGTCGACAGAACATCAGCTGCAACTTGTTCGTGTGTGTGTGTGGGTGAAAGTATGCAAGCAAGTATGAACAGTGCCACGGTGTGACTAAATTGTTATGCCTAATGAATGTTGCACAGTTCTCAGAAACACGTCTCCTCTCATGTTAAACTGATTTAGACACAGCGCACAAATAGTTGGATGATAAACTGGACTCGGAGGTCTGTTGCACATGAGAATTCGTTTTTTTCTCATCAGAAGGTAGGAGACACAGACTAGACAGATCGACTAAAAGAAAACATCTTTAATCCTTTTTTTTGGCGAACAGACCAGCATTCAGTACGCGACGTTGGGATAACACTGAACAAACGACCTCAACACGATGTTGCAAATATGATTTAAACACAAAACTCGTTTATGGTATCTCCAAACTGAAATGCACCAACGTAGTCCTCATCCTGCTGACAGTGAGGGGTTTTCTCTTTCCCTTCTGTAACTGAGCCAATGACCTGGGCGGTACTCGAACCCGGTCTCTCCAGTCTAATCACTGGCCTGTGGACCAAGGGGCAACCTCAGGTCCAGAAAAATTATTCCAAACACGCAAGTGTCAAAATGTGCAATTCCTTAAACGCCCACTAGGACTCTAACTGTGAGTCAATCCCTCACCAAATGATAAGTTAAGTTAAGTTAAGCCTTTATTCGTCACACATACATTACTGCACAGTGAAATTCTTTATTCTTCACATATCCCAGCTTCTTGTTAGTAGGCAGGGGTCAGAGCGCAGGGTCAGCCATTTTTACGGCGCCCCTGGAGCAGACAGGGTTAAGGGCCTTGCTCAAGGGCCCAACAGCGGCAACCTGGCGGAGCTGGGGCTCGAACCGCAGATCTTCCGATCCGTAACTCAGAGCCTTAACACACTGAGCCACCACTGCCCCTAAATAAAATGTACAAACAGAAATAAACATGTTTCCAGTCTGGTACAAAACTGTTTTGGTCTCTATTGATAGATTTCCCAGTCATGAATATTGAATATTGAATGAATATTTAGGCAACTCATCAGTTTAATTTATTAAGGCATACAATTATGCCTTGTTAGGGGTGGGGTTGATGTGATTGACAGCTTGTAGTAACCGAAGTAAGAAGGTGTGTTCCAAACAACAGCCAAATGGTGTTTGCTCCGGCCATTTATGGGATTCAGATCCTGCGAAGATGGCGACGGCCCAAGCTCCCACACTGAGCCTCAGAACCATGATCAGAAAACCTGTGGGTGGCGTCATGGAGAGTTTGTTTAGTTCTGTTTATGCTGTGAATGCTAGTAAATACACACGCACTGATTTGATGACGTCATTAGATATTAGGGTTCCTGTTGGGGTGATTCCATGATTAATAATTTTTTTCAGAGCATGTCACCATGGTAACTTGTATGATGGAGCTAACCTGATCAGGGAGGGAGGTACAGTATAAAGACCACCTCCTAACATACACAGTTTGATATGCAGTGAAATGCCAATGACTGCATTCCATATCATCTGGTCACGTTCCTGCTGCTTTTAAGAAGGCAAGGGTTATTCCCATCCTCCAGAAACCCTGCCTGGACCCATCAGAAGTTAACAACTATCGCCCCGTATCACTTCTCTCTTTTATTTCCAAAATTCCTGCAAGCACTGTTTATAATCAAATGTCTCTTTATCTCTTACAGAACAACCTTAATGATCCCAACCAATCTGGATTCAAAGTGCACTGCACCACGTTCCCTCCGATCCTCCAGCACTGCTCGTCTCATCCCACCAAATACAGTCAGGACATCGAGGGCGGCATTCATCCAGGCTCTTTTCTGCCTCTAGATATCATATAGTTGCACCACTGGCAATCTTTAAATGATGAACTTCAATATTTGGGTTAATAGGCTTTTGGGTTTGTAGATGATACAGGCAGACATTTCACAATGAGACGATCCAAAACCCTTACCTGAAAAAACTGTCTCTTTACCTCCTTAAAAACAGGCTTTGGGTGTTTAGGTCTAGGCCCATTTTACACCCCCGACTTCCCTTGGGAGGAAGATGCCTAGCTCATGTCTGAGATGCTTACAGTAGCTCGAGGCAAGGGGTCACCAGCTTTTGCAAACTGGGAAAATTCTGACCACAGCATTGTTGAGGCTGAGAACAGGCAATGGGAATTTTACAGCCTTCCACCTGACTATTAGTAGAGTTTGGAGAAGCTGACTAACCCTAATTCCACTGCCGGAAAACACAGAAACTTGCTAGAGAAACACTTTGTTTTACCTGCACATTGATGACCCTGTAACATAAATGGACCACACTGACGGCATCATAGCCTTGATTTCCCAGTCACAGACTAACTGGCGACTACTGGTATACAGGAAGCTGCTCAGCAAAGCGATTTTTTTCCCAGTGCTGCTATCTGTTAAGAGTTAGTGCATAATGTGAGCATGTATATAACAAGCTGCAGGAACAGCCACGAGAAACACAAATATGAGAAACAGAAGAATCTCACACGTGGTGACATCTCCCAGCAATTAGGGATGAACTCTGGACAAACTCTGGCGACTGCACGCTTGCACAATTACTGTACCAGAACTGCGTTAAAAAAGATGACTGCGTGTGGATGTATCATGGGTAATGTCAGAACATCAAAAATATACTTGCGTATTTGCACAACAACAACAACAGTGTCTTAAAAAAAGAGAAAAATCCTTGTTGAATACAAATATACTTGAAAGTTCTTTCTTTTCACAACAGAAGCAGGTCTGTACCCCAGAGGTTCAGGATTGCTAAAAACAAAACCAGTCATTCTCGGGAACAGCAGGTTGAGTAAGGGGAAATTATGTTCTGTTCTGGCAGATGAAAGCATGGCTGTCAGAGAAAAGAGTCAGAAAGTCTAAAGCAGACTATGGGAGGAAGTCCTGGTTTCAGTCCCAGAACTGAGACATGCTGATGCATAAAAATATTTCTTAACATCATAAAAGCACTGGCCAATCTGTCATCATTCCATCCAGACATTACTATCAGTGGTGGTGAAGCTGGATGAAAGTGCAGCCAAATTTTTATTAACACAGTGTTACACTGAACAGATTTACAAGAATCAACTGGAAAAACTGGAAACATGGCTATGAAATGAAAGCATGAGGTAGAAGCACCAACATAAACTACAGGTTCTTCTAAAAAAAATTTGCATATTGTGATAATGTTCATTATTTTCTGTAATGTACTGATAAACATTAGACTTTCATATATTTTAGATTCATTACGCACAACTTAAGTAGTTCAAGCCTTTTATTGTTTTAATATTGATGATTTTGGCATCATTTTTCGAGAAGGACCTGTAAGTAGAGTTCAGGGTCTTGTAAACATTGCAACAGTCTTAATAACCCTGGACAAGGGTTTAAATAGTAGTGGTGCTTGGACTGAAACAAGAGTCAGTTGGAAGCAATTTGCAAGTTACGTACCTCAACTATGACATAAGTACTAAGGAATGCTGGGAAATTAAGTTTGCAAACAAAATCAAAGGTGACGGTGGCTCAGTGTGCCAAGACTCCGAGTTACTGATCGGAAGGGTGTTGGTTTGAGCCCCAGCTCCACAAGGGCCTTAACCCTGTCTGCTCCAGAGGCGCTGTATAATGCGCTGACCCTGCGCCTACTAAAAAATCTGGGACATGCAAAGAACTTATAAACTTATAAATCTATAAGCTAAACTCACTTTTTGAACTTAAACTAAGAGTCTTAAATAATACACAGAAGATCCAAAAAGCATGCTCACACTGGTGCATTATTGGGGGGGGGCAATGATGACAATAGCCTATTCCTGTCTATAATATATAATTCCTGACCAGGCATTTAGTAGGTGATGCTTAATGATGATGATGTTAACGAACATGGTCGGGGTCATCCCTTAAGTCTGCATGAAAGTAACCCCCTGCTGGACCCTCAGGGAATCCCAGCACATTTACTATAACATAAAGGCTAAATATTGTCTTAGCAAGATTACTATAACGCTAGTTTGTTACTCAGACCCGTTTTTTCTACGCTAGTTTGTAATTCTGTTTATATTTATTAAAGAATGTCCCAATAATGTTAAAATAATAAACATTATTGTTTTTCTTCCTGTTGGACTCAGCCCAAACTCTTACAGTAAACACCAAATACAGTCACGACCCGGGGTGGGGGCAGGAGCGGTGGGATGGGGGGGTGGGGGGGGGTACATTAATTTGAATGTCTAGACAGTATTGTGTGTTGTTGGGTCCAAAAGTTAGCGCACTGTAGATACTTGTTGATTTTCCACCCGTTGGATGCTAATCCAGCCAATTGCTCAACCTCGTGTCTCCAGTCTGGCTAACACCAGTGCATGTGTTCCCCACTTCCTAGAAATCATAGACGAGCACCAAGCATGCACACGCACACGCACACACACACACTTCTTTTTACATTCCTCCCCTTCACCATTTCCACCATTTCCATGGCATTATAACAGCTCTATAGTTACACATGTTCCATTTATTTCTCTACAATCCTAGAGTGGAGGTAACTAATAAGAGTTCTAGCGTCTCTTTTAGGGTTTCTGCTTTTTACTATTTACAATAAATAAATATGTTTAGGGGGCTTTCGAGTGTTTACTGTCATGGCAACCAGTTTCTGGATCGCTGTATATAGCTGTACATAAAATTAGCCATATGATAAACAGTGCATGATGTGTTTCTGGGAAATGTGAGATATCCTAGGATACCCAGGACCGGTGGCAGCCCTACACCCAAGCCTGCACTACACTGAGGTTCACTCTCAGAATAAAACACCTGCCCAGAAGGTCGACCAACTGTTATGAAAGATCTCCTTCTCCATCACGTTACCAGCGTATGCTTACACGAGCAGCCTGAAGTGAGTCGAATCTGATTTTTTAGTGGAATGTGACACGGATCTGGTCAGAATGCACAAAGCTGATGTTTTTTAGATCATTTTCGCATGTGACCCATATGAGAACAGGCACTTCGGAATCCATGTGTCTATGTGTATAGAATCCAATTTTGTGGCCCTGCACATGCGCAAGGTATGACATCATCATCCGGTGCTGGCAGTGTGGGGACTTCATAGTAGAGCTACATAGTAAAGCCGCTAGTTCTGAACCTCACAATTACCCACGGCAGAGCTAGAAGTGTTTTATACAGTATATTGTAAACACTTTGAAAGCAAAAAGACTCAGCTCCTCCCCCATGAGACCCCCATCTTTAAATGCTGTTGTTTCGGAGCTTGTAAACATGATTTTCAAATGTACTTCTTTTTGCATTTCTTTTTTAACTGCAAGCATGAAATGGGTGGAAAGGTGAAGGATCATAAGGACTGAAGAAAGAAAACAGTACGACCAATTAACTCCAATTAACTTAATCACACGTGTCCATGTTTGATGGTTGTTTTAGGTTCTAGTCATAAATATTAATGGAGATAACATTGGAGAGACACCTCAGAACATTGTTGGCACACAGCAGTGCTAGCGCAGGGTCACAGTGTGGCTGGCGCTGATCAGCAGCCCAGCGACAGACCATTTCCTAAAAATCAGGGCGTCTTTTTGTCTGGAGACACAAACCGGTGACTCAGCAACTGCTGTCTGAGGTTATTTCTTGTAATGGTTTCTTAAGTCAACGTGCTACAGAAATGATCTAAAGGTGAAAAAAAGTGTCATACTGATGTAAAAACACACTGATTACCAACAGTAATTAATATCAGCTATAAAAGGAAATACCCAGTTTTAGCTATAAAAACAAGCTAAACACCACTTTTTCATGCTAGTCAGTAAAAAAAACAAGGTAAAGTTAACCGTTAGTTTAATTTGTTGTTATACATGTTATACAACATGTTTACTCCCTCCAGTAAATCCCTCCATATTTTATTCTTTATGTTTTATACACGCCAAAGAAGCCGCTTATGAAGTTTATGCAACATGGAAGTGATCAATCTCGCTTCCTTAAAACATTTTGTTTAGTTGCTAACTTCAGCCATTTTGAAAAAATGATTTTATATTTGCCCCAAAAATGGCTACAAACAATAATAATTTAAAATGCAAATTAATATATTTTCTTTACGAGTATTGATTCTAAAATTGGTGTAAGCTATTAGAAACAAATAACCTGTAAAAATTCTTGCCTAAATTAAAACATTCTGTTTTTCGGTAAAAGTATCTTAACAATTTTGCATTTTATAAAGTTATAAAAAATGAAATAAAAAAAAAAAAAGTTTTTCAGTTTTGTGAAAAATTTAGATGTGAAATCTAAATTGGAAAATTTTCATCTAAATGACAGTTAAGATCATTAAAAGATTTAAATTTTAAAAGATGTTTTTTTTTGTTTATCTGATAAAAATATAAATGTGTATGAATATTTACAGTAAACAAAGCATGTATCGGGAGATACTGCGAGAAGCATTAAACATTATGTAAAATGCTGTTTTACGATCATATCTGAAAATTCACTTTTTAACATACGTGAGGATTTTTAGGACCAACACCATGTTTTAGCTGATATTAACATCTAATAGCAAATTCACAAACCCGAAAGGAAACGAAGCACCTTGGCTTATTGTTCAAGCAGACCAAATCCAGATCAAACCAGTATAGATAAAAAGAAAAGCGCAGAATAGAGCTCAGGCTTAATGTAGCTCAAAACTTAAAAAGCCATTAGGGAAACAACTGGGCGAGTCCGGCCACTGTTCTCTCAGGAGTCCAGTTCTCAGCACAATACAGATCCAGCCCTGACCTGACATTCCCGAGGGTCAATCAGAGACTCTACCTGTGTTCCCAGGGTCCTACACTCTCTAGTTCAGTTTTCCCTTAACACACACTAATCCTCTTATTCTGTGAGCGCTTTAAACAAACGCTTTTAGAAAAACCATGGAAATAAAATAACCTGTGTGGAAAATAGAAATAAATTCAAATTAGTGTTATGTTTGTTTATGTCATTGGAAGAGGGTTTTAAAACTTTTTAGACACTACAACACTAATGGTTTTCATTCTCTCAATAATTTCCTCAAACAAATAGAGAGTGTAAAGTGATTTTCAGGTTTCCTTTATGTGCTGTACACCTGGATCATACTGTAGGACCTTACACCTGGGGAACCTACCACCCTGCAAACACAGGGATCAATGCATTTTTACTGTTCTATTACTGTTTCCTGTTTCTAAAGCGCTTTATCCTGTATTCAGGGTCGTGGGGACTGGGAGCCTATCCACCCCTGGACAGGGTGCCAATCCATCGCCGGCACACACACATACTATGGGCAGTTTAAGAACACCAATTAGCCTAATCTGTGGAAGGAAACCGGAGTACCCAGAGGAAACCCACCAAGCACCTGGCAGGGAAACACACCCGGCCAGGGTAAATGATGAAATTAAAGTTAAATGATGAAATATTCGGTTTGGATAATCTCATGTTCAAACTCGCAAGGAAAGTTAGTTAATGAAGTTAATTCAATTTCGTTGTTTAGTTCATTTGGTTAGTACAAGTTATTTTTCTTCCTGAATCACAATATCTGTCCGTGCTCGGTCCACCACCTTACAGTAACTGTAACAGAACCTTAAGTGAAGTGTTGTCCTCCTGTGGCTACGTCTCCACATCACCTCAATCAGAGACGTCTTTTCAATTATAATAAGTACGCAACACAAACTAAATAAAATGTATGCAATTAAAAATGTATTTATTCAATAAATAATATTGAAAACATTTATTTATTATTTATTTATTTTCAGGTTACAACATAAATACAATTTTGTTATTTTTATTGTTTTGGTAATGAATAATTCGTTATATTAAAATAACTTAAAATAACATCTTAATATGATAATGACACTCTTATTTGTTATATTTCACTGATATGATTCGTTCTAGGACTGAAGAAAAAAAGAGAGAAAGTGACGAGGCTGTGAATGAGAGCTTTCTGTTTCATGTTAGATATTTTCTCTTGTTTTCACTTCTGATTAATGAAGGAAAATGAGTTTTACGTCACTTACATAAATTCCCCGTAACTTTTATTTTATAATGATACGAAAATTATCTGTATTTTATTTTAAAGCTATTTAAGACCTCGACTTAAAGAAATACTAAACAATTAAGCAATTTTGCCCCGTACTTATATTACATGACCCTTTTATTCAGAAAGGTTCCCCCACTCCGTCTGGCGCCATGGTAACAAAACAGACAACAGGATACACTGTATATCATCAATCAGAGTTTCGCAATAAAATATTATGTACTTACTGTAATGAAACCCTACATTTTATTTACATTATACTACCTGTGGATACTTTTATAAGGTCACACTCATTTATTTTGAAGAGCTGTTACTAGAGAAACAATAAGATTAATATGATCATGTGATTGGAAGCTGTAATACTGTCAGATCTGCTGCACCTTCAAAAGACAGGCGTGTTTATATACGATGCACTTTCATCCTGCTGAAGCTCACCTCTACTACATACAGTAATGCTTTCATCCCAACACCACCAGGTGGCAACACTGCCTCATGTATAGCCGAACTTACATTAGTTACCAAGTACAGGGTATAAATCTGATGCACCACATCTGTCACATCTGTTAAAAAAAGTACAATACATAACTATATCAACTTCTTAACTGTCATTTAAGACCGAACCCCATCAGATCGAACCCTAACCCTAACCCTTATGCAGCTCATGTCATAAACTCAACCCAAAGTCATAGAAAATAAATTATTTAAAGGTGTATTTGTAAAAAAAAAAAAAAAAAAAAATGTCCATGCATTTTATAGGTCCATATATTATAATTATATATAATAACTCTAAATTTATTTTTAGGTGTTCAAACTATTCAATGAAATGTAAAATTACACAAAAAAACACTTTAACTTGAAATTCAATTACATACAGTCTATATATTTTTGGTTAATTGTACTTTTATTTAAAAAATTCTATAATTTAAAAAATATATATTTCATTTTATTCTATTCTGCCATTTCCTTTCAATGTATCTTTTACTTAAACCGTGCACATTTGATTAAATTTGTAACTTTTTAAGCTAATGTGTTGTAAATAATAATAATAATAATAACAACAACAACAACAACTATAACATCATTGCAGGTTAGCACGCGTGTTGTTGTTGTGTTGTTGGTCTCAGCCTGTGCTCTGGTGTTTCCTCACACTTCTCTCGTTGCACGTTTTTCACACTCAGCTCACTCACTCACAGCAAATCTTCTCATCGGCTCATGAGGATGGACTGGTATGTGAAAATACTGACTCTTCAGGTTACACAGAAGAGTCATTTATTTGCAGTACATGAAAACAAGACGAGCTGCATCAGCCCAGCACACGGTGAGGGGTAGACTCTTATTTTTGTTAAAGTTGGCGGTACGGTGCTGTAGTGGTTAGCACTGTTGCCTTGCACCTCCAGGGTCTGGGTTCGATTCCCGTCTCTGTGTGCATGGAGTGTGCATGTTCTCCCCGTGCTTGGTGGGTTTCCTCCGGGTACTCCGGTTTCCTCCCACAGTCCAAAGACATGCAGGTTAGGCTAATTGGCGTTACCAAAATTGCCTGTAGTGTGTGTTTGTGTGTGTGTGCCCTGCAGGGTTCGGCACCCTGTCAGAGGTGGACCCTGGCTCGTACCCAGGCTCCAGGTCCCCGTGACCCAGACAATAGTTTTGAGGGAGAGCAAGTGAACGGAATGCCATGGCTTTTAGTCCGACAAGGAGGCGGTGTCTCTCCAGCACGGTGTCAATTGTGTGCTGGAAAATAGAGCACAGGTGGGGGAGGTGCTGTTAGCAGCAGGAGAGCAGGTTGGGTGTGAGAACATCTACTCTGGATACTGAATGAGCAAAACAGTGGTGGTGTTCCTTTCAAGATGAAATCTCAGCAGCACACTGACTGAGAGTCGAATACAAGCGAAAGGAGCTATGGTTTAAATCACCGCACTATCCGCCCCTGCCACATGACTAATAATCTAGCACATGTCTCCAAGACCCCCCCCAAATTAGAGACAACCGCACCACTGAAACAAAACACTCCACCCAGTGATAATATGACTATCGCTAAAACTGAAAGTGAAGCCATCCCTAATGTCTGGACTGAAATGATCAACAGCAACAGGAAAACACACATTCAGTGACAACTGGTGAAGTACAAGACACTGATAAGAAAAAGACAGGAGAATTAAACTGGTTTCTACTGCTGTCAAAAAACAACAACAACAACAAAAAAACGTCTTTAATAAAGTATTTTCTGGAAAAAAAAAGACCAGCGCAAAAGGCTAGAAACAAATTAAAACCTAAATGTGCTCTACAATGGAGGAAGTTCAGGTTATGATAGAGGACAGTAGCTGAAAGGAAGACAATGAACAAACCTATAGATGGTGTGGTCTGCTTAAAGATACATGTGATAACTGAGGAGAGTTTCACTTAATATTCATGACGATCACTTTGGACTGGAATTACTTAAAAGGTTTGAGATTCAAGTAACCTGTCATGTGAGTGGAGAACATTGATGTGTGATGGAGAACGTTGATGTATGTTGAGGAAGGCTGATGTGTGATGGAGAACGTTGGTGTTTAATAGAGAATGTTGAAATATGATATTAAACCAATCATCTATTGATGTTTTAATAGAGGATGTTCGTGTTTTAGTGGAAAATGTTGGTGTTGAATGGAGGAAGTTGGTATTTTAATATAGACACTTAGTGTGTGAAGGAAACTGTTGGTGTTTTAATTGGAAATGTTGGTGTGTGATGGAGACTGTTGGTGTTTGGAAAGTCTTGGTGTCCGTTTGAGACTGTTAGTGTTTTAATAAAGAATGCTATTTTTTAAATACAGAATGTTAGAGTTTTAATAAAGACTGTTGGTGGTTTAGTGGAGGATGTTGGTGTTCAATGGAGAATCTTATTGTTTTAATGGAGAAAGTTGGTGTTTTAGAAAATAATGTTGGTGTATGTTAGACATCTGTGTTTGAATGAACATTGTTGCTGTGTGATGTATCTCTTAGAGATATGTTTCAGTCTTTAGTGTTTTCATGGAGAATGTCAGTGTTGGACAGGAAACGGTGTGTGATGGAGAATGTTGGAGTTTTAATGTTGAATGTTGGTGTATGATGGAGAATGTTCATGTTTGATGATGAAAGTTAGTATTTTGATACAAAAGGTCAGTGATTTAATAGAAAATGTTTTTGTTGGAGAATAATGGTTTTTATTAAAGGATGTTGGTGTGTGATGGTAATTGTTGATATCTTAAAGGAGAATGATGGTGTTTGATGGAGAATGTTGGTGTTTTAATGGATAATGTTGATGTTTGATGGAGAATGTTGGTGTTTTAATGGATAATGTGGATGTTTGATGGGGATTGTTGGCATGTGATGGTAAGTGTTGCTGTGTGAGGGAGATTGTGTGTGTGTGTGGTTAATGATGTGCTTTGGTGAGCCAGTATTGCCATATTTCTAATCCACTGTGGGTATTATGAAGTGAACTGGTGGTGTAATACCCGACACGTTTAATTGAAAGTATAAAGTTTTATTGTCCTTGATGTTCCTGCAGCGTTCCTTTAACACATCCTTAAACACATACTTCTCCATGAGCCAATTAAAAGAAGCACGCAAGACTTCACACGATGTGGTAGCAGAAGGAATGAAGCATCTGGAGCTTGGGCCCAGCATGGAGCGCCTGCATCTTAGGCACTTAACACCATCACACCAGCTAACCGCTAACCACTCAGGAAGTCTTACCTGAGCCAGAGAGGAAAAAAGAATGACAGAAAAGTAAGGAAGGGTGAAGAAACTACAGAACCTTCAGACAAGTGACTACAGACACGGGGAGAGAGAGGATAGACAGATAGAAAGATAGATAGACAGACAGTCAGACAGAGAAACAGATAGATAGATAGATAGATAGATAGATAGATAGATAGATACAAGCAGATAGATAGACACAGACAGAAGGACAGATATATATATATATATATATATATATATATATATATATATATATATATATATATAGAGAGAGAGAGAGAGAGAGAGAGAGAGATAGATAGATAGATAGATAGATTAGACACAGACAGACAGACAGATAGATAGACAGGCAGACAGACAGGCAGACAGACAGATAAACATAGACAAATAGATAGACACAGACAGAAGGACAGATATATTCTATATATAAAGAGAGAGAGAGAAAGAGATAGATAGATAGATAGATAGATAGATAGATTAGACACAGACAGAAGGACAGACAGATAGATAGATAGATAGATAGATAGATAGATAGATAGATAGATAGATAGATTAGACACAGACAGACAGACAGGCAGACAGATAGATAGATAGATAGATAGATAGATAGATAGACAGATAGACAGATAGATAGATAGATAAATAGATAGATAGACAGATAGATAGATAGATAGACAGATAGATAGATAGATAGATAGACTTGGCCGACGATACAGAAAAGAAATAAAAAAAAGAGTTAAAAACAAAAACAAATATAAAAAGGAGAAAAAAGGAAACTTTAAGACCAGTGTAGTGTGGGTATAAAAATGATAGAGAGAGAAAAAAGAGCAGAAAGACAACAGAACCAGAGCTCTGAACACTGAACACTGAGTATCAGCAAATGAGAAAGAATCAGAAATATGATAAAAAAAAAAGAGATGGGGGTGTGTGTGTGTTGGGGGGGGAGGTGTAAATTAAAGAAAAGCCAGAAAATTTGACAGAAGTGAATTTATAAATGATGCAATGAAGAAGAGGAAACTGAGTGGCAGAATAATAATTACACACGTTACTGTAGTGGACAAATGATTATAGTCATGAGAACGGAGAAGAGAAGCCCAGAGAGAGAGAGAGAGAGAGAGAGAGAAGAGAGAGAGATGAACTGGGAATAAATTAAAAATGAGACTAATGGAGAAACAACCAATAAAGAAAAACCTGATGAGACTCTCTGAGAAAGACCCTCGCTCTCTGTTAATAATAAAAAAGAAGAACATAGTGATTGGAAGTTTAAAATAAATGTTAAGTAAAATAAATAAATAAGAACAACAAATGAGATTCGTTAGGAGGAAGGAAATTATAAAATGATGGAGAAGAAAGAGGGAGGAATATTTAGGAGATGAGAATACAAAAGAAAAATCAATAAATGATCATTTTTTATTCAGTTTTTACTTTCTTTGTCCTTTAATTAAGTTAAATTAAATATATAACTAGCTATAAAGATAAAAACAGAGGAAAAGCCTATACGTTTTATGTATCATTTTAAAAGGTTTGTTTATAAACAATATTTGATTATTATTATTTTTACTGATGTGTGTATTTTTGTTTGGTTTTATAAATTCCTTGTTTGTAAATAATGACGATACTCCTCAGTTTAATTGTGAGACTGTACGATAGCTGATGTTTATTGTGACTTGCACGGAGTGGACGAACACGAGATCCAGGATGAAGATTAAATAATAAAGGTAGATGTAAAAAAATAAAAAGGACTGAAATGTATCTCTTGGAGACGGACAGAGAGACAGAAAGAAGGACAAAACGATGAGGACATCTGTGTCAAAAACAGAGAGAGAGAGACAGATTGAGGTGGGCCGTCGTCTTCTTCTGTCTAACACTCCTACAGTACGACCTGCAGCAGCACCAGTGTAAACACGTCTCAGTGTGTGTGTGTGTGTGTGTGTGTGTGTGTGTGTGTCTCTGCAGCCTGTTCCACACAGACCCTCGGCGGAGGCGTCACATGTGCGCTAAACGGATCCAGGACGCAACAACTGCTGCCACATTTGGTGCTCAGGACGGGCCAAGATGGCCGCCGCGTCCAACTCTCCAACACGGGCTGTGTTTAATTTCAACAAGGAGCAAGGGCGCATGCTCATGTGGGGCCGCAACGGGCCCTCTGCGCAGATGTTTAGGGGCCTTTGTTATCTGGAGAGCACCGTTAATTGTTTCTCTCCTGGACAGGGTAATGGAAAGGGGTGCCAACATGTTAGTGTGTGTGTGTGTGTGTGTGTGTGTTTATTTGTGTGTGTGTTTGTGGTGGGGTCCAGGATTCCGGGTCTGCTCTCACAGACTGTTTTTATATACGTTATACACCGACAGTGTGTATTTAATTCACACACTACACACTCGGGATTAACGTCTGGTGTGTGGATTAATCCACTGCGGTGCGAGAAATGCTGAATAAATGTTAAACGATATTTAAAGAAATAATCTTATGGATAAAACTAATGATCTCGGACAAATGTCTGTAACTGAAGACGTTATATTCACCCGAGTCTTAAAGGGACGGTTGCCAGTTCCATGGATTTCCATCTGATTTGCAATTGTGAAGTTTCGGTCATCCACTTATAAGTTACATTTATTATTTTTTATTATTTGTTAATACAAGATTAATTTTAGACATTATTATTATTATTATTATTATTATTATATACGGTGGGGGATTTTAAAAAGTAAAACACAAAGTTAGGATCAGTTTGAGGTTTATAAGAAAAAGCAGGTTTATTTATAGATATTATTATATACTTACATATACTGTACTGTATATACTGTAAGAAAAGCAGAAAAAACAAAAAATATAGAGACATTAAACAGACGTACAAGAGTTGAATGAAAACTCTTATTGATTGATTGATTGATTGATTGATTGGTGGTTTAAATATCAAAGTCTAGTTGGGTTTAAACCTCCATAGAAGGAGGTTTTGAAACTAACCGACCTGAAACACTTTTATACCCATCAACTCTACAGTTTCTCTCATTTCCTTCTCTGAGTTTCTGCTTTAAGTAAAAGAAACAGTAAAAGGTCACAATTTACCTAATTTTAGATTTTTCATCTCTGAAGTCATGTTCACAATAAACACCACAACGTCGATCTCTGTATCTGACGTTCTTATTTCAAGTAAACTGTTACAACAGAGGCGTTCTAAATACCAACACTGTCAGGTCCATAAATTTTGGAACAAAGTTTAAACGTTTTTTTTTAGCACTACATTAAAGCCACGATTTTTCAGGTTCATTCAACAAACAGGTTTAAAAGGTCACTTAGTCCAGTTTAGTTAAAGTAAAGCTGTGATTGTATAATTGTGTTGATTTGTTTTTTTTGTCCTGTGTTTGTTAGATGTCGTATGTTGCGGATGGCTGTGAACCAAATTGCCCTTCAGTTTATGAAGTTACGCTTGAACCTTAATTCAAGGAGTTACAGCTGTT
The DNA here is from genome assembly GCF_024256425.1 of Clarias gariepinus. Taxonomy (NCBI): domain Eukaryota; kingdom Metazoa; phylum Chordata; class Actinopteri; order Siluriformes; family Clariidae; genus Clarias; species Clarias gariepinus. The sequence continues at coordinate 1,923,088 of NC_071101.1, read as the reverse complement.
TTCTACACCATCAGGTCAAATCTATTAAAAAACTCATCTTTATTCCCAGTTTTCGGCACCTGACTGTAAATAGAGATGTTTATTTTAGACCACTTTAATTGGTTACCTAAGGAATCCATGATGTTATCTTATAGCTACTTATACTTTGGAAATACTGTGAATTCCAACAGTCTGGAAATAAAAAATAATAATTTCACATCACTTTATCCGAATCCAAGCGTTGACCCGAGTGATGTACAGCAGGAAGGAGTTGAATAACTAAAAAAGCTGAACATATTACAGAGCGCCTTTAGGTTTAACATAACAGCACAAAACACATTAAAGTCATCAGTTATACAGAGTATAGATTCTCTTATTAAAAGACAGGGAGGACACGTGACACAAAAACCAGAGATGAGTTACACTAGTAACTAGTCGTCTTTTATATGGGAATTACAGTTTGATGTGTTCAGAATAATCGTGTTGCTGATGGACTGGAGAACCAGAACGGAGAGAGAACTTCAAATAAACAGTTATTTTTTGTAAAATACTTTTATTATATTTTCTTTTGAAGATTATTAAAGATATTAAACTGTTGGTAATCCATCAATTAACTGATAGATAACTAATTATATGAATAGAATAAAGAAGGAGAATCTTCAATGTCTTTAATAATCTTCACAAGTAAATACAGATCAGATTGTCCTGCACAAGATCAGACTTTCCACTTTCACCCTTAATAAGGTGAAGAACCAAAAAATGATTACCAAAACTAAAATTCACAAAAAGATTTATTTGTAGAAAAAAAACAAGGATAGAGAAAAATTATTATTATTATTATTATTATTATTATTATTATTATTATTATCATTAAAAAGATAAGTATTTTTGTTTATTGTATTTTTTTTTTTTTTATGTTTAAATAAATTATGTGGCTTTAACTTTATCTGCACCTTTAACAGGTGAGGAACCACTGATTTGCAACATAATTGTAAAATTTTGAAAAAGAAAAAATCACACAAGAAATATTTCAATAAGCAAACGGTTTAGACAGCACTCAGGTACGTCTACTCTAAACTCTAATCTAATTAATTATAATTATAATTTAGTCTACTTTGTTCTACACAAACTTGTTGACGTTAAATAAGAAAAAATTAAACAAAATCAACATCAACAACAAATCACTTGTCCTGCACGTATACTGCAATATTTATAAAGTCTCGTTACACTTTTTCTAAATCTTTCCTCTGTTAAAAAAATATATTCACTCTGAATAAATGCATATCATTTGAAGCGTTATTTGTTTTCACACCAGGGAAAATTAAAGGGACGGTTGGCATGGCGGTCCATGGTTTTTATTTTTATGCAGATATTAAATCGAGGCTTTATTATTTCTGTATAGTTAATAAACTATAAATAAAAGAGTCAGTGTGTAATTATATATTAGTACATCTACAATGTAAGAAAAATGTGTGTGTGTTCTCTATGCACTGAGCATATATCGTGAACTATTTCTGATTATGTTTGTGTAAGAATAATAATAATAATAATAATAATAGTAATAATAATAAAAGCATGGTTCTAGGATTTTCTTTATTTTTAATAAAGTGACAAAATGTTCACCTCATGTGGTTAATGTGACACACACACACACACACACACACACACACACACACACACACACACACTGCTAGCATTCACTTCGTCTGTGGCATTGTAACATCACAAAATCTCAATTAAATAATTAATTAAAAGTCAAATCTGATGTTCAAAGAGATTCGAGTGGACTTCCAGAGCAGGGAGTCGAATAACGACTTCACCCTGTGTAGTGCGCTCCATGTCCAATTATAAGCCGTTTAGTATGTATGTACGCTGACTGCATGTGTGTGTGTGTGTGTATGTGAGAGAGAGAGTGTGAGAGAAAGAGAAAAAGAGATTCCATTCCAATTATTCCAATTAACACGTCCAGACGGCTCATACGGCTCAACGTTCATCATTAAAAGCTCCAATCAAACGCTGCAGTGACGCACACCTGCCACTAGAGAGCACTTTGTCACTAGTGAAGAAAATTAGTGAGGACCTTGTGTACGGTCAGACAAAGAAACACGGAAAAGTTATTAAACCTTCGATTAAATAAAATGTGAAAAGCCTACAAGAGATGTGTCTGCTTCCAAATTGTTTGTTGAATTTATTATTTTTTTTTTTTATGAATGAGTTTATATTTCTTTAGGCAGTGATGCTCTGTGAAACACACAGAGATACAAGCCCATCATTTAGCATATTTAAAAGAAGAGTGTATATTACTTGAGTAGGTCGGTTTAGAAGATGGACGGATTTCTCTCTCTATCTGTTCCCTCTCCTCTTTCCGTCTTGCTTCTTGCAGGAAGGTAAAGTTAGCTCGCCAGTGTAGGAAAATTCAATCTAATTTTCGTAATTTTAATCACGTTATAACTATGACGTAATGACATTAGTGTGTATTGACTTCTGTAGTTCCTCGACTTGGCCCTAACAGAAGCCTAGAAACATTTCGAACATGAAAGTCTAGCAAAGCGTTTATCTATTCATTGATGATTGAATTGTTCAGACCCGGACTCTCGTGTTTTGCGTACTGTACCGCGTCTCGACTATTAAAGTCCATCTGTGTATTTAAACAGGAAGGAGTTTGGGGGGGAGAGTAAAACACAACAGTTTTCAAAGGAGGATGTTACAAGGTGGTGTAGCGAAGAGAAAATGTGAGCAGTTTCTGAAGGTTAAATGAGTTGAGCAGAGGTCACAGGGCTTCACCACCGCCGCAGAGTCACATGACGTCTGATCCTAATACCAGTAGTTTTATATCACAACTAATGGATTGTCTTTTTTTCAGTTGCTTTAAGTTCAGTCTAAGGTTGGCCATGGTTTCAAATCCGTTTGTTAAGTTTTGAAATAATAATAATAATAATAATGATAATAATAATAATAATAATAATAATAATTATTATTATTATTATTATTATTATGTTTTTAACTATTTTTAATCTATTTTAATGTTAAATTGAATGAAATTTAAATTTTGCATATTGACCTTTGTAGTACTTTATTCTTATGTTTAATTCTGCATTTTATATTGTTT
>NC_071101.1:1887500-1917500 GCF_024256425.1 Clarias gariepinus | reverse complement strand
GTGTGTGTGTGTGTGTGAAAGGGCAATGTTGTGTGAATCAGAAACAAGCTCATTAGTCGTGAATCTGTGGTATCAAGGTCTTTAGTATTTTTTTGTGTCTCCGTGCGTGTGTGTGTGTGTGTGTGTGTGTGTGTGTGTGAGTAAGACTAATATCCCCTAGTGTTTTTTTTTTTTAAGTCTCCTCTAGTTAAAATATAACTTATTATGAAATAAATAAAATGAATCTTGGGCACTAAACACTTTTCCCCTAACGGGTCCGATGAGGTTCTGTCCCGGTTCTCTATTCAACTCCAGCAGAACATCTGTCCCAGTACACTATACCCCTAAACCACTACCAATTAAACTCCGTAATCAACAGCCCTCTCCCGGTATGGGCACTGGTGGCTCAGTGGTAGGGTTCTCACATGACGTGCGGAAGGCGCGGGTTCGATTCCCACGCGTCGTTCGAACCCCAACCCCTGGAAGCGGTGCCGGTCCCAAGCCCGGGTGAAACGGGAGGGTCACATCAGGAAGGGCAACCGGTGTATAAACCAGTGCCAAGCATGTGTGTGTGGACCGGATGGTCTGCTGTGGCGACTAGTGATGGGTCGTTCACGGACGAATCGTTCTTTTTGAACAAAACGTGACTCAGGAGGACGAGTATCTCGGGGAGTGATTGGTTCACATTCTACTGCGCAAATCATCGCAACACCTCCGTGGGTTCTGTACAGGAAACAGAAGTGCGTGATTCTTTCTCAACGACTTTTCTACTCCGAGTCGTTCGTTCTTTTGTCACGTGACTCCCATAGACGCCATGCGGTGCAATAGATTCAAAAGAACGAACGACTCGGACCAGAAGATATAAGAGGTGAGCTGCTCCTTCTGTTTATTATAACATGTCCTTAGTTACATTGTAATATCGTCATAACTGGAACTACAGCCCAAATTTGTGTATGTAGACGTATCAGGGGTCTGTTTATTGAAAATGTCACAATTTATTTGATTTATGATCAAAAGAATAAAATGAACTAAATGACTCAAAAAGAGATTTGTTCATTTTGATGAACGAGATTCAACGAAAGTGATTCATCACTAGTGGCGACCCCTATGCCGGGAAGACCAACAAAAGACCACCACCACCAACAACAACAACAACAACAACAACAACAACATCATCTACCCTGGGAGCTTGGTAAACTACCCCTAACAACTCACCCTAAAACAACCACCCGCACAACACATGATCAACCCTTACAATCTACCCCTAATCAACTACCTTCAAATGACATAAACTACAATTCTTAACAAACACCCTTACACCTACCCCAAAACAACTTAAACTACAATGGTGTGGAACTAGCACTGGATTATTCTTGAAAAATAAAATAAATTGCAGCCTTAAACAACAACAACAACAACAAAACCCCACACAACCTGAACCTAACAACTAACCCAATTAACTGTAAAAATCAAACTACATTCATAACTCACTCCCAATAATCACCCTGTTATACAGTACTACCCTTAAACTAATGTTAATTAGCCCACATCAGTGTGTCTAACTGTAATCCTGTAATCTACCCCTATAATTACCCTCTTACTTTACCTCGAAACAGGTGACCTTATAAACCACAACCCCCAAACAACAGGCCTCTGAAATCACAGCTTGATAAAACCTTCCCTTATTGACCTGCCCCAACCCCAACCCCATCTACAGTAAAGTACCCCCTTCAGACCCTAAACTACCCTCAGACGGTTCAAAACCCTGTCTAAACAGCTACCCTGGAACTACCCTCAGACGGTTCTAAACCCTGTCTAAACAGCTACCCTGGAACTACCCTCAGACGGTTCTAAACCCTGTCTAAACAGCTACCCTGGAACTACCCTCGTGGACAGATACACGTGGGGTAAGAAGGGAAAGATAAAAACAGATGCAGTGTTTAGCTTTGGAAACAAAAGGGTCAATAATACAGAGGCGAAATGATAATTATGTGTGTGTGTGTGTGTGTGTGTGTGTGTGTGTGTGTGTGTGTGTGGTGTTTGCGTGTGTGTATCTTTACTCAATAGGAGCTAAATGATAATGATCAGCTAAAGTGTGAAACTATAATGAAGTGATACTACTGGCATTGACATGGGAGAAGGACACCTGTGTGTGTGTGTGTGTGTGTGTGTGTGTGTGTGTGTGTGTGTGTGTGTGTGTGGGAATACAGTGGCCACCATAATGATACCTAGACCATATCCCCCAAACACACACCGACAAAAAAACAAGGTGTAAATTAAAGTACCAGAAGGGAAAGATACACACACACACACAGTGAGAGAGAGAGAGTGAGAGAGAGAGAGAGTGAGAGAGAGAGAGAGAGTGAGACAGATAGAGAAAGTGAGAGTGAGACAGGTCTCGTGTGAGGTCTCCTGTGATCTTTTGATGAAGATTCTCAGCAATTTTTTTTCTTTTCTTTTTTTGTTGGTGGTTTTGACAGCTAAAAATGACAGCTCATTTCCAGACAGCAAGGCTGGGTGTTATTCTCACACACACACACACACACACACACACACACACACACACACACACACACACACACACACAAGTTTATCTAAATACAGATTCCATTCTCTGCACTATATAATATATTAAAATGCTGAACTTCACTTGATACGGTTCCCAGCACCGTTCCTCCAAAAGAGACGGACACGAGGAGACGAGGAGACGGGGAGACGGGTCAGGTCAATGGACCCCGGGACGAAGTGACCTTTTACCTGACCAGGCGTCCGCTTTGACCGTGGTCTCAGAATCCGGTTCTCGGCTGATGTAGAGAGGAACCCGATGTGGTCTTCTTCCATGCACCTCAGTGGAAACCCAGAAGATCAGCAGCTTCTAAAATATTCAAACCCCCGGTCCATTTGGGACCAACAACCACAAATAATTTGTTTTTTTCCCTCTAATGTGACCTCATATAGGAATAGCTCCTCCCCCTGGATTGTTGCTCAGCTCTGCAGCTACCTGGAGGGGGCGTGGCTACTCATTAACTCTACGTAGACACTGAAATGGTGTGTTTGGAGGAGGAGGGGTTTGAGGTGTGAGAAAATGCATTATATCAGCCGGGGCATTAAAACACAAAAGGAGCTTTAATGCAACATGATTGGCTGCGTAAATGAGCAGGTGCACAGCGGTGTTCCTAATTAAGTGGCAGTTCCTAATTAACTGGAGCTTTTCCTACTTCACATCTCTGGGACTTAGTCATTTTAAAGACATGTTTATTATTATTATTATTATTATTATTATTATTATTAGTTTAATACCCGGCATTTGGATGTATAATGTTGTTGGGTGTGGGATTTAAGAGTAAGGTGAATTTCTGTGACTATAATCCGCGTTGTAAAGCAAACAGATGGGATCCAGGAGTGTGAGAAATAATGCAGCATTTTTTTTTGTCTCTCTCAGCTTTAAATCACACGTTAGAGGAGGCAGAGGAAGTGTTGACAGTTTTACAAACAACGAAAAAAAATGCTCAAGAGGAATTCGGGAAGAGCCTACACACACACACACACACACACACACACACGACACACACGCACACACACAAAGTTAAATTTTAATTACCCTGTGATCTCATCACACACTCCCAATTTAACAGTGGGGTAAAAACCAGCAAAGTGCAGGTGCATTTATTACATTCTAATACACTCCATGCTAATATACTGGCATGTTCACTGCACTGGGGTTAATTCAAGTAGAAAAAAAAATTAATTAGATTCGGCATGTGTGCAGCTTACTTTACCTTCACTTCACTTTGTTAAAAAAACTCCCAAGTCTAAATATATTTCCGATTTATACAATTATTAGTTCTGAGTGGACACGAGTGCTGATAACAGACAGTAACAGCACTTTGAGGTGTAACTCTATGTATGAGTGGGCGTGTCCCAGGTGTTGTCCAGTGGTTAATGACACTACATTTACATTTAGGCATTTGGCAGACGCTCTTATCCAGAGTTACATTTTTATCTCATTATACATCTGAGCAGTTGAGGGTTAAGGGCCGCGCTCAAGGGCCCAACAGTGGCAACTTGGTGGTTGTGGGGTTTGAACCTCGGATCTTCCAACCGTAGTCCAATACCTTAACCACTGAGCTACCCCTGACCGACATTGGGAGCGGCCTAAACACGGCAACAAGGTGCAAAGCACTGTTAATGCTCAAGAACAGAACGGCTGGATTAGACTTTGCAAGGTTCTTTGGACTGATGGACCAGAATGATGGACCAGAATGATGGACCAGAATGATGGGGGGGACACTAACTGTGTGTCAGCGTGGGTGAGAGTAGGTCTGTACGGTCCGCAGTACTGAGGAGAGAGCAGCTGTCTGACTAAACCCACATTCACACCCAGTCACAGAAGCACTTTCAGTAAAAACACACATCTGATAACGTTATGGCGTCTTAAACAACACGCCGGTTTTTGAGAACACTTGACCCCAAAATCTGGTTCATAGTGATGAGTGAGATTGCAGCGGGGGAACCGTGCCTGCTGGAAAAGCTCCTTCGGGCATGGTTCGAATCAGATATGGAAGAAGTTGAACCTGAAATTGGAAGTGGATTGCTGCTTGGAAGGTGACATCATCAGTGCCATTGGTCTCCTCTGTCACTATTTATATTTCTTTTAGCTAGGTTCTTCTTTAGCTAGGTGCACACTGCCACCTGCTGTATTGGAGGGTAAAAATGTGCAAGTGTACCCGAGTACAGAGAATAATATTAATGTGAACGCTAGTCAGCGGGGGAGGGGGAAGCAATCGTTCCATGGTACAAATAAGTTGTGGCCCTCAATTCTCCTTTCATGCTTTCCCCTAACAATAAAGAATGCTGCGGTGTATACTTCACAGCCCAATTTATCCTAAGAGACAGTGTAGGACACAGGACCCAAGGACATAAACAATATAAATATACAAATAAAATAATTGAGAACCAAGGGGCTTTACATGAAATCTGTTCCCTGAGAGACAGGTTTCCGTAAAAACGTGGTTAAGTGCTGTTACACAACTTTAACCAACGGCATCCTGCATCCGTCTTACACCACAACCTTTTTTTTTCTTTAAACCGCGATCATTATGATGTTACAGATAGTTCATACATCACATTATATTGATGTGAAAGAAAACATCAGGGAAACAGCTGGTGGCGCAGGCAGGAAGTCCTTCCCATTTCAGCGCATGTGAGAAGGCCACAAGATTAAACAAGCCCTGCTGTACAGGGAGGTGCAGACATTTTGGAACAAGGATAGGTTTTTGGCATTTGGCCTCTGTACGCCACCTCACCGAATTTCAAATAAAACACTCAAGATGTGAGCGGAGTCAAGACTTTCAGCTATAATTCAAGGACATAACCGAAGGCTGAGATTCCTTACTCGAGATGCTTTGCCAGGTCTTTACTGACGCTGCCTCCTGCTTGTTTGTGGGTCTTTCTGCCTTTAGTCTTGTCTTCAGTACGTAAAAAGCATGCTGTATTGGGGTGAGATCAAGTGACCGACTTGGTGAGTGAAGAATATCCCATTCCTTTGCCTTGGGTAGCTTGCACTGTATGTTTTAGGTCACATTATTCATCTGCAGTATGAAGTGGCGTCCTATCAGTTTTGGAGCGTTAGGCTGAACCTGAGCAAAGAGTACTCTACACTCCAGAATCCATCCTGCAACTTATCAATAAACGCCAGTGACCTGGTTCTACTGGCAGTGGTGCTTTGGATCATAAGCTGGTCTGTACTCTCCCCCATCATTCTGGTCCATCAGTCCAAAGAACCTTGCAAACTCTAATCCAGCCGTTCTGTTCTTGAGCATTAACAGTGCTTTGCACCTTGTTGTAAAGCGTCCACTTTAGTTTAGGCCGCTCCCAAAGTATTTTGCTCTTTCATATTGGTTTATTTTATTTTTACATCCTAATGATGGCCTCCTTCACTTGCACGGCCACCTCTTCGGACCACTTTGGAGTTCAAGTGAACAGATACTAAATGCAAGGCCTTTTATCTGCTTAATTAATCATGGAGTAACAAGGGGGCAGGGGTAGCTCAGTGGTTAAGGACTACGGTTCGGAAGATCCCAGGTTCAAACCCCACAACCACCAAGTTGCCACTGTTGGGCCCTTGAGCGCGGCCCTTAACCCTCAATTGCTCAGATGTGTAGTGAGATAAAAATGTAAGTCGCTCTGAATAAGAGTGCCAAATGCGTAAATGTAACAAGGGAACAGGTCATACCTGGCCATGCAACTGCTTGTCCGTGATGTGTCCCATTATTTATGAGCCACCAAAATGCTGTGTGTGTGAAAGTCACTGTAATTTCTGAATGGTTAGTGCCAGAATTTTGGTTAATCTCTGGAATTAAAGCTAAAAGAATTGTTTTTTTTCTCACATCTTGAGTTTTTAATTTTAAAACATTTTCATGTGGTGGCTTATAGAAGCCAAACGGCCAAAAAAAAAAAAAAAGAAAAAAAAAGAAATGTTTTTTTGGTGAAGTTCAGGGTAATAACACTCTGCTCCCCCTCAGATGTTTGACTAAGGATTTTGCCCTTGAATATGTTAATTACTTATAATATTAGAGAGTGTGAATGAAGTCTGTTACAGTAATCTCACACCTAGACCATGTGCCGCTTTTCTGCATACGTGTCAGTTTAAGCAGAGTATACTTACTTAAATATATATCCTATTAAGTATATCACTGATAAGTATAAGTACTGAAATACTGAAATATACGGTACTTACTTTTAGCTTAAAACAACTTATTCAAGGTGAAGAAGAATCAAGAGAAGAATAAAAGGAGATATTAAGAATATACTTCACTTTATACTAAAAGGTTGCTAAGGTCAAAGGTCAGGGAGGACCCCTGGTGGTGTGTGTGTGTGTACAATACCGTACAAACGTTCTGCACAATTTTAAATTCTGGGGAGGTACTTGAAAAGAGAATGACACACACACACACACACACACACACACCACCTGCTGCTTTAATTACCAGTATGTGCCCTCCCGTGCTCTTTCCCAGATCACCTATGGCACATAAGAACACACACACACACACACACACACACACACACACACACACACACACACACACAGTTCAGCATGGTGCAAGTAGAACAAGGAGCTTGTGGACTAAAAGATGGTAGAAGGAGCCTAAACACTTCAGGATGAAAGTAGGAGAAGTTTGTCGACCTCAGGATGAAACCAGGAGGAGGAGCATGTAGATGTTGGGATGGTTATAGGACGAGCTTGTGGATCTCAGGATGATTATGGAAGAAGCTTGTGGATATCAGGATGATTGTAGGAGAAGTATGTGTATCTCAGGGTGATTGTAGGAGGAGCATGTGGATTTCAGTGATGATAAGAAGAGCACTGGGTTCTCTGGATAATTATAGGAGAAACCTGTGGCTCTCAGGATGATTAGGAGGAGTTTGTGAATCTTATAGTGATAATAATAAGAGCTTTGGTTCTCAGGATGATTATGGAAGAAGGTTGTGGATCTCAGGATGATTATAGAAGGTGCTTTTGGATCTCAGGATGATTATAGAAGGTGCTTTTGGATCTCAGGATGATTGTAGGGGGTGCTTTTGGATCTCAGGATGATTATGGAAGAAGGTTGTGGATCTCAGGATGATTATAGAAGGTGCTTTTGGATCTCAGGATGATTATAGAAGGTGCTTTTGGATCTCAGGATGATTGTAGGGGGTGCTTTTGGATCTCAGGATGATTGTAGGAGGTGCTTTTGGATCTCCGGATGATTATAGGAGGGGCTTTTGGATCTCAGGATGATTATAGAAGGTGCTTTTGGATCTCAGGATGATTATAGAAGGTGCTTTTGGATCTCAGGATGATTGTAGGAGGGGCTTTTGGATCTCAGGATGATTATAGGAGGTGCTTTTGGATCTCAGGATGATTATAGAAGGTGCTTTTGGATCTCAGGATGATTGTAGGAGGAGCTTTTGGATCTCAGGATGATTGTAGGAGGGGCTTGTGGATCTCAGGATGATTATAGGAGGTGCTTTCGGATCTCAGGATGATTATAGAAGGTGCTTTTGGATCTCAGGATGATTGTAGGAGGGGCTTGTGGATGTGTTGATACCCAGGATCGATTATCAAGTCATAATCCAGACACAAATACACTCTACATGCTATTTTTTATGCCTCTTTCTCTTGCTTCTCTGTGTACGTGTGCGCATGTGTGTGTGTGTGTGTGTGTGTGTGTGTGTGTGTGCGTGCACGTGTGTATGTATTTGCTTTGTTCTCTGTGGTAATGTGTGCAGGAAATAGAATCTTGTTCCGTTTTACCCTTCTAAAAGTTAAACAGCAGTGCCACACACACACACACACACACACACACACACACACACACACACACACACACACACACACACTGGTGTTTGTAACATGGCTATGTTTACAAAAAAAAGTTGAATTAAATAATAAATATACTATTATTGCAGACTTGAATTCCTATCAGCTAATGTCACAATGGTTCCGACTCATCAGCAGCTCCTCTTCTCCTAATTCTCGCACCGATCCTAATACACTCATTTTTGTCTCTCTCTCTCTCTCTTGCTCTCTCTCTCTCAGTGTACATCTATAAGCACATTTCGCCCCCCAGTGCTCGATCTGCACCCATATGGGGTAAATTCAGCCTGGGCGGGGCAGAATGGGGGAGGGGGAAGGGGTTAGGGGCTGTGTGCCAGGCCCACAGTGGGGCATCTAGGAGTGAGGTTTGGGACAGAGCCGCACTCCCCAGGGGGGGAACAGGACACAGCCCAACACCAGAGGGGGTAACAGAACACAGTGGAGTGCCAGAGTCCAGTGCAAGACAGGCCCATCTGCCCTAGAGTGCACACTACGACACCACGACACACACGCAAATGCATAAACTTACACAATTTCTCACTGATCCTATCATTGTTGTAAAAATCCTCGTTTGGTTATTTCTTTCTTTCTTTCCTACTTTCTTACTTGTAGAGGTGAGCCTCAAACCCTTGTAAGATGGACAGCAGAGAAAAAGACAAAAAGCCACATAAAAGACTTGTGTGTGTGTGTGTGTGTGTGTGTCTTGAGGTGTTTTTATAGTAGGCGTTTGGAGCGAGAGATGAGTAAAATGTCATGATGAAGAGACATCTGATCTGGGGACATTGAAATAGGTTAAAATGTGTGTGTGTGTGTGTGTGTGTGTGTGTGTGTATGTGTATGTGTGTGTGTGATAGGGCGAGTTTCTGTGGTCTGCGATCACACCACCAAATCTCTAACAGCCCCCACAGATGCCTGTCTTTGTCTCCATGAATCTCTGTTACAAAGCCTGTTCAGTAAGGGACAGCAGGTCCAGTATTTGTTACAGACCCTGTTCAGTGTTGGAGACAAGGTCCAGGTTTGGTTATAAACATCTTTTAGTAAAGGACAGCAGGTTCAGGTTCTGTTATAGAACCTGTTTAGCAAAGGAACAGCAGGCCCATGTTCTGCTATAGACCCTGTTCAATAATTGATAGCAGGTCCAGGCTGTGTTATAGACCCACTTCAGTAATGGACAGCGGATCCACACTTTTTAATAGACCCTGATCAGGAAGGCACAGCAGTTACATGTTTTGTCATAGACCCTGATCAGTAAGGGGCACCAGGGCTGGGTTCTAATATGGACCCTGTTCAGTGTTGGACAGAAGGTCCAGGTTCAGTTATAGCCCCTCTTCAGTAAGGGACAGCAGGCTCACATTCTGTTATAGACCCTGTTTAGTAAGCGACAGCACAGTCGGGCCTTGTTACAGACCCTGTTCAATGTTGGACAAAAGGTCTAGGTTTGGTTATAGACCCTCTTCAATAAGAGACAGTAGGTCCAGATTCTATATTTCACCTCAGAAATATTGCCAGAATAAGAAATTTATTGTCGCTAAACGACGCAGAAAAACTAGTTCATGCTTTTATCACCTCTAGGTTGGACTATTGTAATGCCTTACTGTCTGGTTGTTCAGCTAGATGCATAAATAAGCTTCAGCTAGTCCAAAATGCAGCAGCGAGAGTCCTCACCAGAACCAGAAGATATGAGCACATCACCCCTATCTTATCTTCACTCCATTGGCTCCCTGTGAAATTTCGCATTGATTTTAAAATACTACTCTTGACATATAAAGCATTAAATGGTCTCGCGCCGCAGTACCTGAGCGAACTGCTAGTGTCTTACGATCCGCCACGCCTACTTCGATCAAAGGATGCAGGCTGCTTGTCAGTACCGCGTATTATGAAAAATATAGCTGGGGGCAGAGCTTTTTCTTACAAAGCCCCAAAGTTATGGAATAGTCTTCCAAATAGTGTTCGGGACTTAGACACAGTCTCAGTGTTTAAGTCCAGGCTAAAAACCTATTTATTTAGCCGAGCATTTTTATAAATAGATTTGCCATAGGTAAAGGAGCAGATCTGGGGGACTCATGGACGTAGAGTATTATGGTAAACTGGTATGTTTGGATGCTGTCTTCCTCACTCACCATACCTAACTGCCATCTCTCCTCTTCTTCTCTTTCCCCCCCTCTTTCTTTTTCCTCTCTCCTCCTGTCCCCCCCTTTCACTCTTTCTCTCTCTCTCTGTCGAGCTACACATGTCGTTCCTGAGCTGCCAGTGATCCAGACTCCCTCTGCCCTCCGGACCTGTCTGACCCATCCTGGTGCCCCGCTTCTGGCTGAAGATCTCGTCACATGGATGCCCCGTGTGTCTCTCTGGGATGCGTCTGGTGTCTGGGAATGATTCTCTCTACCTAGAAAATGGTTCTGGCCTTGACTGGTGTTGGCAACTGTTTCTCTGGGGACTTGACAGTTCGATAGTTCATGACTGGAACTTCTTACAAGTCTACCTGGGTCTTCAATAACTACCTGGACTCCATATTAACATCAATTAACATCAGCTATTATAGCTGAACTGCCTCCCACCCTACACACTGTATAAATGCAGATCATTTACTGCTTTTTGTTTCACCCAAATGAGGATGGGTTCCCTGTTGAGTCTGGTTCCTCTCAAGGTTTCTTCCTCTTACCATCTCAGGGAGTTTTTCCTTGCCACTGTCGCCCTCGGCTTGCTCACCAGGGACAAACTGACCATTTTGATTCATACAAATTCACATTTCATACAAACCTAAATAATTCTTTTGACTATGTAAAGCTGCTTTGCGGCAATGAAAATTGCTAAAAGCGCTATACAAATAAAATTGAATTGAATTGAATTGAATTGTTACCTTATTCAGTAAGGGACAGCAGGTCCAGCTTTGTTATAGACCCTGTTCAGTGTTGGACGAAAGGTCTAGGTTCGGTTATAGACCCTGTTCAATAAGGGGCAGTAGGTCCAGGTTCTGTTACCTTATTTAGTAAGGGACAGCAGGTCCATGTTCTGTAATAGACACTGTTCAGTAAGGGACAGCAGGTCCATGTTCTGTTACAGATCCAGTTCAGTGTTGGACACAAGGTCCAGCTTTTGTTATAGACCCTGTTTAGTGTTGGACAAGAGGTCCAGGTTCGGTTATAGACCCTATTCAATAATTGATCCTGTTATTGATCCTGTTCAGTAAGGAAAGGCAATCTGGGTTCTGTTATAGACCCTGTTTAGTAAGGGACAGCAGGTCTGGATTCTGTTAAAGATCCTGTTCAGTAACGGACAACATGTGCATGTTCTGTTATAAACCCTGTTCATTAAGAGACAGCAGGTCCAGGTTCTGTTATAGACCCTGTTCAGTAATTAACAGCAGGTCCATGTTCTGTTTTAGACCTGCTTCAGTAATGGAAAGCTTGATCAGGTTTTGTTATAGACCCATTTTAATAAGGGTTAGGTAAGTTTCTGTTATAGACCCTAGTCAGTAAGTGACAGCAGGTTCATGTTCTGTTATAGACCATGTTCAGTATGGGATAGCAGGTCCATGTTCTGTTACAGACCCAGTTCGGTGAGGGGCAACAGGTCCAGCTTTTGTTATAGACCCTGTTTAGTGTTGGACAAGAGGTCCAGGTTCGGTTATAGACCCTGTTCAATAAGGGACAGCAGGTCCAGGTTCTGTTACTTTATTCAGTAAGGGACAGCAGGTCCATGTTCTGTAATAGACACTGTTCAGTAAGGGACAGCAGGGTCAAGCTTTGTTATTGATCCTATTCAGTAAGGGACAACATGTGCATGTTCTGTTATAGACCCTGTTCAGTAATTAACAGCAGGTCCCAGTTCTGTTTTAGACCTGCTTCAGTAATGGAAAGCTTGATCAGGTTTTGTTATAGACCCATTTTAATAAGGGTTAAGTAAGTTTCTGTTATAGACCCTAGTCAGTAAGTGACAGCAGGTTCTGTTACAGACCCAGTTCGGTGAGGGGCAACAGGTCCAGCTTTTGTTATAGACCCTGTTTAGTGTTGGACAAGAGGTCCAGGTTCGGTTATAGACCCTGTTCAATAAGGGACAGCAGGTCCAGGTTCTGTTACTTTATTCAGTAAGGGACTGCAGGTCCATGTTCTGTAATAGACACTGTTCAGTAAGGGACAGCAGGGTCAAGCTTTGTTATTGATCCTATTCAGTAAGGGACAACATGTGCATGTTCTGTTATAGACCCTGTTCAGTAATTAACAGCAGGTCCCAGTTCTGTTTTAGACCTGCTTCAGTAATGGAAAGCTTGATCAGGTTTTGTTATAGACCCATTTTAATAAGGGTTAAGTAAGTTTCTGTTATAGACCCTAGTCAGTAAGTGACAGCAGGTTCATGTTCTGTTATAGACCATGTTCAGTATGGGATAGCAGGTCCATGTTCTGTTACAGACCCAGTTCGGTGAGGGGCAACAGGTCCAGCTTTTGTTATAGACCCTGTGAAGTGTTGGACAAGAGGTCCAGGTTCGGTTATAGACCCTGTTCAATAAGGGACAGCAGGTCCAGGTTCTGTTACTTTATTCAGTAAGGGACAGCAGGTCCATGTTCTGTAATAGACACTGTTCAGTAAGGGACAGCAGGGTCAAGCTTTGTTATTGATCCCGTTCAGTAAGGGAAGGCAGGTCTGGGTTCTGTTATAGACCCTGTTTAGTAAGGGACAGCAGGTCTGGATTCTGTTAAAGATCCTGTTTAGTATCGGACAACATGTGCATGTTCTGTTATAGACCCTGTTCATTAAGAGATAGCAGGTCCAGGTTCTGTTATAGACCCTGTTCAGTAATTAACAGCAGGTCCATGTTCTGTTTTAGACCTGCTTCAGTAATGGAAAGCTTGATCAGGTTTTGTTATAGACCTATTTTAATAAGGGTTAAGTAAGTTTCTGTTATAGACCCTAGTCAGTAAGTGACAGCAGGTCCATGTTCTATTATAGACCATGTTCGGTATGAGATAGCAGGTCCATGTTCTGTTACAGACCCAATTCAGTGAGGGGCAACAGGTCCAGCTTTTGTTATAGACCCTGTTTAGTGTTGGACAAGAGGTCGAGGTTCGGTTATAGACCCTGTTCAATAAAGGACAGCAGGTCCAGGTTCTGTTACTTTATTCAGTAAGGGACAGCAGGTCCATGTTCTGTAATAGACACTGTTCAGTAAGGGACAGCAGGGTCAAGCTTTGTTATTGATCCTGTTCAGTAAGGGAAGGCAGGTCTGGGTTCTGTTATAGACCCTGTTTAGTAAGGGACAGCAGGTCTGGATTCTGTTAAAGATCCTGTTCAGTAACTGACAACATGTGCATGTTCTGTTATAGACCCTGTTCAGTAATTAACAGCAGGTCCCAGTTCTGTTTTAGACCTGCTTCAGTAATGGAAAGCTTGATCAGGTTTTGTTACAGTATAGACCCATTTTAATAAGGGTTAAGTAAATTTCTGTTATAGACCCTAGTCAGTAAGTGACAGCAGGTCCATGTTCTGTTATAGACCATGTTCGGTATGGGATAGCAGGTCCATGTTCTGTTACAGACCCAGTTCAGTGAGGGACAACAGGTCCAGCTTTTGTTATAGACCCTGTTTAGTAAAGGACAGCAGTTACAGGTTGCATTATAGACCCTATTTAGTAAGGGACAGCAGGTCTGGTTTCTGTTACAGACCCTGTTCAGTGTTGGACAAAAGGTCCAGGTTTGGTTATAGACCCTGTTCAATAAGGGACAGCAGGTCCAGGTTCTGTAATAAAAACTGTTCAGTAATTGACAGGAGGTCCATGCACTTTTACATACCCTGTTCAGTAAGGGACAACAGGTCCATGTTATGTCATAGACCTTGTTAAGTACAGGACAGCAGTTACAGGTTCTGTTATAGACTCTGTTAAGTATGGGTCAAAAGTGTCCTGGTTTTGTTATTGACCCTATTCAGTAAGGGACAGCACATCCAGGTTCTGGTTTAGACCCTGTTCAGTAATGGTAAGCAGATCTGGGTTCTGTAATAGACCCTGTTCAGTAAGAGACAGCAGGCACAGACTCGCTTATAAACCCAGTTTGGTAAGAGGCACAAGGTCCATGTTCTGTTATAGACCCTGTTCGGTATGGGATAGCAGGTCCATGTTCTGTTATAGATCTTATTCAGTAATGGGCCACAGGTTTTGGTTTTTGCTGTAGACCTTTTGACTACATGGCACCACCTGTATTTAGCCCAAAAGATCGAAGTGTGTGTGTGTGTTTGTGTGTGTGTGTGACCCTATAAACCGACATTTTTATTCTCATGCCTTGTGCAATTTGATAAAATTCTGTGCTCTCAGAGGTGTCAAACCGTGTTCTGTAAAAAAGAGAAGTCTACAGCAAACTTGGTCATTCCCTCGGGACACATGGCGTGTGTGTGTGTGTGTGTGTGTGTGTGTGTGTGTGTGTATGTGTGTGTGTGTGTGTGTATGTGTGTGTGTGTGTGTGTTTGTGTGGGTGTGTGTGTTTGGTGTTAAAAAACTCCTCAGCCTTCAGACTCAGCCCTAACTGCATATGCAGAGATCGCTTATATTTACTTCTGGTGTTAAAAACCACAGGGCCTCATTTCTCTTTCTCCCGCTCTTTCTCTCTCTCTCTTTCTCTCTCTCTCTCTCTCTCTCTCTCTCTCTCTACCACACACACACACACACCTATATGCGTTCACAGTACGAGAGTAACCGTTAGGGTTCCTAAATACGCTGCTGTGTTCAAATTTTACATGGCAGTGCACACACACACACACACACACACACACACACACACACACACACACACACACACACATATGCACATATATTCTGCGAATGCCAAATACACAGACCACCAGTCAATTGTATGATTTGCCCCCAGGCCTACACAATTAATTATGTGTGTGCAACTGGTTAAGACACACACACACACACACACACACACACACACACACACACACACACACGTGTATATATACACACCTACACAATGAACTATGCACAATAGTCACTCCTTTGTAAAACACACACACATTGAAGCGCTAGTTCATTAACACACTTGAATTAGATCACTAGCATAGAGCGAGGACGAGGTCAGGCAGCACACACACACACACACACACACACACACACACACACACACAAAACCACTCTGCACAACACAATGGCACTTTTATCTGGACTGAAAGTGAGTTAATTCACCCCTCTCTCTCGGTCTCTCTCTGTCCTTTTCTCTCTGTCTCTCTGCCTTGATGTGGACAGATGGACAGATTCTTCACCTCCGTCTGTTTCTTTTTGTTCCTCATCTATAAGCACTTCAAAAGGGCTTTTAATAACACTCAGTGCACTTTAAAGTGCATGAACGCCAACGTGGCTTCGCTTTACTGTCCCCGGATGTCTGTAGCATACTGTGTGTGGTGCTGAAGGCACTACTTCATGAAGGCACCTTTATGAGTTAGAAATGTCATAAAAAAAACATCTGTAAGGTGTAATGTATTAGACACTAGTTAGTAACATGAGTGATTTACATAGTAAAGTGATTTCCATGACTTACAGCATGACTTAACAAGATAAACAACTCATGAGCATGACTTAGTAATGGGACAGGAGTAGATAATTGAGTTTGGTCAAGTGTTCAAGCGAACAAATGCCCCAAATTAGTGAGAGATTGAGATAAGTTATGGAACGTGATAATTACGTCATGAAAAAAAAAAATTTAAGATAACTGCTGTGAGTCAACAGGATAACTGCGTAAGGTAAATGAGTCATGGCCATAAGTTAAAAACGTGAGGCAATGAGGTACACCCAGTTCAGTAAGGTACAGAAGGTCCGGGTTCTGTTACAGACCCAGTTCAGTAAGGTCCAAAGTTCCGGGTTCTGTTACAGACCCAGTTCAGTAAGGTACAGAAGGTCCGGGTTTTGTTACAGACCCACTTCAGTAAGGTACAGAAGTTCCGGGTTCTGTTACAGACCCAGTTTAGTAAGGTCCGGTAGGTCCGGTTCTGTTACAGACCCTGTCCAGTAAGGTACAGAAGGTCCGGGTTTTGTTACAGACCCAGTTCAGTAAGGTACAGAAGGTCCGGTTCTGTTACAGACCCTGTTCAGTAAGGTACAGAAGGTCCGGGTTCTGTTACAGACCCAGTTCAGTAAGGTACAGAAGTTCCGGGTTCTGTTACAGACCCAGTTCAGGAAGGTACAGAAGGTCCGGGTTCTGTTACAGACCCAGTTCAGGAAAGCACAGAAGGCCCGGGTTCTGTTACAGACCCAGTTCAGGAAGGTACAGAAGGTCCGGGTTCTGTTACAGACCCAGTTCAGGAAGGTACAGAAGGTCCGGGTTCTGTTACAGACCCAGTTTAGGAAGGTCCAGAAGGTCCAGGTTATGTTACAGACCCTGATCAGTAAGGTACAGAAGGGGTAGCTCAGTGATTAAGGCATTGGACTACGGTTCGGAAGATCCCAGACCCAGTTTAGTAAGGTACACAAGTTCAAGTTCAAGTAGGCTTTATTGTCATTACAACCATATACAGTTAGTACACAGTAAAACAAAACAACGTTCCTCCAGGACCAAGGTGCTACATGCAACATAAATTTACAACATAAATTAACATAGACACTAAACTAGCTAACCAAGAGGCCAAGTTAGCTGGCTAGCAGAGACAGGACAGAGAGACCTAACATAAATTACAACATAAATTAACAAAAACTAACTAGCTAAGTATAACATTTTTATAGACATAAAGTGCACGTGCAAATGTGCAAACAAGAGCAACAACAAAGTGACAGTGCGCAACCACGACATAACAGAACATAAAATATGGTGTTGAGGTAGTGGGTAAACATAAACATTCCTTAAAACAGCAGGGTTCTGTTACAGACCCTGTTCAGTAAGGTACAGAAGTTCCGGGTTCTGTTACAGACCCTGCTCAGTAAGGTACAGAAGGTCCGGGTTCTGTTACAGACCCAGTTTAGTAAGGTCCGGAAGGTCCGGGTTCTTTTACAGACCCAGTTCAGGAAGGTCGGAGGGTCCGGGTTCTGTTACAGATCCAGTTCAGGAAGGTCGGAGGGTCCAGGTTCTGTTACAGACCCAGTTCAGTAAGGTCCGGAAGGTCCGGGTTCTGTTACAGACCCAGTTCAGTAAGGTCATAATCTTGACTTGGTAACTTTACAAAATGTCATAATTGAGTAACAGAATACGATAGAGGATGACATTGTGATCAGCACTGAGGGTAGGGAGCAGGTTGAGATGAGTCTATTGAGGTGGAGGGATGCACTGGAGAGAGGCCTTTATATCAGTAAAAGCAAGATGGCAGACAAGTGTGTAAATCAGAGAGAGGGTGGGGAAAAGGAGCAGTTGTAAGAAGTAGAGGTAAAGCAGGTAGAGGTGTTTATTTAGGGTCAGCTGTCCAAAGCAATGGGGGTGTGGTAAAGAAGTGGGTAAGAGAGTGCAGGCAGGGTGGAATGGGTGGAGAAGAGTAACAGGAGTAATCTGTGACAGAATCGGCAGGAATGAAAGGGAAAAGGAAATGTTGTGCGGTCCGGAGACGTTGTCACTGCCAAAAAGACAGGAAGCAAACCTGGAGGGGGCAGAGCTGAAGATACTACAATTTGCTTTGGGAGTGACAAGAATGGACAGGATAAGGAATGAGTATACAGTACTAAAGGGATAGTGCAGGTAGGACAGGTAGGTTTGGGGACATACATTTAATGATCTAGTAATTAGAGCAGTATTTGTAAATACTACTTATACTTGTACAGGTGTTTAAACTGCCATAACATCCCACTGGTGTAGTCCCTCGTCCAGTGACGTCTGCGCTTTGAGTCTTGGGTAATTAAAGCACTTTTCATTAACACCTGAGATCACAACAAAGACAAACAGTAAATACTCAAGAGTGGCAACAAACAAACGTCCGAACAGCTCATCGGGTTAAATCTGTTTGTCTAATCTATCTATTACGGTCGTGACTCAGACTTTCAGAAGGGACTGGAAGAGATAATGAGGGAGTGGAAGACAAATTTGAGTGTGGCTGAGAAAGAGAGGGGGAGAGTTTCCTGACTCAAATTCCTTGGGTTTAATTAATGGAACAACGGCGCTCACACGTTTTCTGAGGTGTCGGCAACACGTATATTTCTGTAAGCTCTCCCCATATGCAAAGAGAGAGAAAGATAGACAGATAGAGAGAATGAGAAAAAGATAAAAGAAGAGAGGGAGGGGAATAGGATGGTAATCATCTTTTTTGTAAAATGAGAATTCAATAGCTGCTTAAACCAATATTATAATAAATAAAACTAGCACCAGTCACTCTATCTATCATGTATGTACTGTAGATAGATAGATAGATAGATAGATAGATAGATATTGTAATTTAATATAAATAGTTGAATTGATAAATTGTTGTAAGTGTTGTACCTGTGTTTTATTCAAAATTATTTTTGGCTGTTGTACAATAAAGTTTCTACTCAGTGCTCTTTATAGCCCAACTTTTCCCCACGCTAATTACGAAAAAGGAAGAAACCTCGTGCACTTCATTATCGAGTGCACATCAGCCTTCAGAAGACACTTTGTCAAAAAGCCTCAAAATTAGGCTCCTCATTTTGGCTCATTTGGGTGTTTTTTTTTTTTAAAGCTCTGTTCTGAGAAGTGAGTGTGATTCCGCTGGGATGGTGTGAACCTCCTGCTGAACCAGTCTAACTGTGGTATTTAGTCAGATTTTAATAGCAGTCTCAGGTCTGACAGGGGTTTGATCGTTAGGGTTGTTGGACTTATATTTGGCTTTAGTCAATGTGAGTTCAGCGCAATTAAGCTCTTTATTTTACAGTCAGTGTCATTAAAGTGCGTTATTATTTATGTGTGTTATGAAGGTCTTCGTTTTGATGTATATACCAGACTCTCTTACTTACTCATCCTCTATACAGTAAAGTCTACTACATATTCGAGTCAAAAACTTGTGAAGATACAAACATGCATTTGTGCATGTTTATTCACGGAAGTTACACATGTTCGGCGTACATTGTCACATGCATGCAGCATGCATCCTCTGCAAGTGGTTGTGGTTTAGTGTACAGTGCTGTACTGTATAAAGTACAGTAGTGCAGTCCAAAACCCAGGATGTCTGGAAGCGAGCGTAAAAGCAGCGATGATAATTTCGAGATTGGAGCGAGGTGAAAAGATGCCAGGCATTGCTCATTCTATTAACATAAATCGTTCAACCCTTGGCAACATTTTTGAGGAACAAGAACAAGATCATGGAACTGGTGAAGTCTGCTGTGCAAATAATGTCAAAAATTATATCAACTTTATTTTAATTTGATCTACCAAACAAATTGGACTTACGAACTCCGAGCTCTCGGAACAGTACGGTACATTCATATGTAGAGGACTGACTTATCCCATACAGGGTCTCAGGAGGCCTATCTTAGGGGACCAGGGCACCTGGACAGGGTGCCGATGCATCGCAGGGCACAAGCATTTATACACTCACGATAGACAATTTGGAAAGGCTAATTAGGCTTATTCGCATCTTTCGACTCTGCGAGGAAACCGGGGTACCCAGAAGAAACGCACCAAGCCTTGGGAGAACATGAAAACTCCACACACAGACCTAAAAGTGGGACTTGAACCCTTAACTCTGGATGCCTGAAGCCACAGTGCTAATCAGTACATCTTCATGCTGCTTTATACTAGACTATGGATCTATACCATGTAGACTGTGCATAGTTTAGAGTATCTTCCCTTTGCCTTTTCTGTACTGGAGACCCTTCAGTCTCTGCATGTGTGTGGGTCTTTCTGCCTTCAGTTTGGTCTTCAGTAAGTGAAAAGCGGATGAGGTGGGTTGAGGACATATGGCTGACTCAGCCCTTTAAGAACATTTCATTTCTTTGCCTTGGGATGCACTGAAATTTCCATCTGTACTAAAGTGCCATCAGTCCTATCAGTTCTGCAGCATTTTGAGTAAATCTGAGCAGAAAGTTTGCTCTGTGCACTTCAGGGTTCATCCTGCTGCGTCTATCCGCAGTCACATCATCAGTCCTTTGCAGCCGTACACACATATACAATTATACTGCCTCCACTTTGGATCTCGAACCTGTCCTTTGCTTCTCTATAGTCATCCTTCCCAATAATTCTGGTACAAGTTTTACTGTAGAGTGTTCCTCTCTTGAGTGTTCCCAGGGGTTTACATCTTCAGCTAAACCCTCTGTATATACACTCTTGTTAGTAGACATTGATGATTGTCCCTGACTTGACTAAATGTCCTTCCCTTTAGATGTCTTCAGTGACCCTCCAGGTCTTTTGGTGTCTCTAACCTCACTAGCGCGCACCTTATTTTTAAGAACAGACCAGATTTTTGATTTAGCCTCCTGACGTTTCTCATCTCCCTCTCTGTTTTTTTTAGTCTCCATCACTGGCATCAACATTTCTCGGGACTGTATATTAAGAGTTCCCATAATCCGATATTAAATGCAAATTCAACATTTAAAATTACTCTAATCTTGTCGTGAAGAAACGATGGGACCTCTAAAACCAGCCTGTAATTTATCTTAAACAATTCATGCAATATGTTTAATTAAAGTGGAATTAAAGCTGAAAGTTGACACTTCATTCACATCCTGCTCTCTTCATTTAAAATCCTATGGTGGAGTAGAGAGGCACACACCAACACCGTCTCTTTGTCCAAACACTTATGAACCTGTGTATTCTTTCTAGTCTTCAAATGAATCTTAAAGGTGTGATAATGACAGCGCTGGAAAATTAATCCACCGGCAGACTGAGCATACTTATATTTGATTGACAGATGCTAAGAGAAAAAAACGCAAATTAGTGAAGAGATGATGCTGCGTATGTAAAATAAATGACAAGCACAAAGACAGTGAGAGAAACAATGACTGACAGATTGGCAAAGGTGAGAAAAAAACATGCAGATCTTAGAAAAGAGATGAAATAGATGAAAAAAAGAAAGGATGAAAGAAAAAAGAAGGCTAAGATGAATTTAGACGTATGTGTTCACAGATCGAAGGGAATCAGAGGTGAGAAGGCCAGGTCAGGTTTCAGCTTGACTGTGCATACATGTGTGTGTGTGTGTGTGTGTGTGTGTGCGGGCGTGTGTGTGTGTGTCTCATTTGGAGAATCTGATTCTCAGCTCCACATCGGCAGGGAGGAAATCGAACCTGTCAGGGCCCTCGGGCAGAATGGAGAGGTGTGGAAGAATCTTTGGCTCAGATTGGTTCAGGAAACACACACACACACACACACACACATATATATATATATATATATATATATATATATATATATATATATATATATATATATATATATATATATAAATAAAATCATATTATATAGATTCATTACACACATATATATTTCAAGGGCGTATGTCTTGTATTTTTGATTATTATGACTTACAGCTAATGGAAACCCAAAATTCAGTATCTTGGAAAATTTGAATTTTTTCCTCTGTCTAAAAAGCACATGGACATGGTGTCTGAGATTCGCAAAAAATTGCATCTTAATGAATCACAATAATGTTGTAATAAATAACCTTTTTTCTCCTGGCAACTCTTCCAAACAAACTGTACTCGTTCAGTCTTCTTCTAATTGTGCTGTTATAGATTTTAACATGTAAAATGCTCAGTGAGGCCTGTATGGACTAAAGCCCCGTTTACACTGCAGCTCTCCATGCACAATTCTGATTTGTTGCCTATATCTGTTTTTTTTGACTGTCTGTTTACACGTTCATTCAACTATGACCCATATCTAATTCAAGTGTTTACACCTGCCATACCATCTGAAACATCCATACTTAACAACAGCGCATAGTTAAAGAGAGGTTCTTGCGCTACACACTAGCCAAGATGGACGAAGGCGAAATATGCAAAGTTCGCAAAACGTCACCATGGTTTTGAAACGGAGAAGGAGGGGGAAAAAAACGCCATAATTGCTGCCTGTGCATATGCTTCATTCATCAAATACTGATTTCTTAATGTTATTTAGCCTAAATAAGCATTGACACAAGGCGGGGGACCTTTTCCTCTTCCATGTCACCTGCAATGTTATCATTCCACACGCACGTCCACCGGAGAACAACATTACATCGTTAAACCGCGACAAAGTCGCAGTTTTAATGATATACAGAATACAGTGCCGTCTGTCTGTTTACACGACAATCACATTAGCACATATCTGATTTATATCTGATTTATTTCCGCGTATGAAGGAGGCCTGAAACCGATCCCGAAATATCGGAATGCATGCGTTTTTTCCTGTTTACATGGACATAGAACGTATCCGATACTGTAAGTGTCACATATGAGCAAAAAATCTGATTTGGGTCACATTTAACTGACAGTGTAAACGTAGCTGTAGACTGAGATGTCACTCTTGGTTTTTTAACTGTATTTCTCTGAGCATTAAGTGGTCTGACCTCAGAGTGAATTGCTATGACATCTACTCTTGGGAAGAATGGCAATTGACTTGAACGCTTTCGACTACCATGAATAATCTTTCTCAGTGTAGAACGCTGAACTCTAAATAGTTTGGAAATGTTGCTATGACCCTTTTCAGATTGATGTGCAGCACAAATTGCTTCTATAAGAGAATTGTTAATGTCTTTCCATCTTGTTATTGTGTTAACACACATCTAAATGCTTCCGAGCAGCAAACTGACAAAACTTTGTCTAAGATCTGCTGATGATCAGTTAATCAAGGGCTCACAGTTAGCAACACCTGGCTAAAGTGGTAAGGGGGTACTTAATTTTTTTTTCACTTTATATATATATATATATATATATATATATATATATATATATATATATATATATATACATACACGTTTGATGCTCTCCTACACACACACACACACACACACACACAGCATCAGTAGCAGTGGAAAATGTAATATCGGTGAGCTGGTATGGGTCCCAGCATGCTCTATATTACTGCAGAGGGCAGGGAAGCTGGCTGACAACACACACACACAAACACACACACACCAGTAAGGAACCTCCTGTGGTCCTGGCAGAGAGATGCATAACAAAGTTAAAGTGCTGCCTACCTCTCTCACCTCCAGTACATGACTGTGCCAAGCAGATAACAAACAAACAAACAAACAAATAAATAAATAAATAAAAACAGCAGAGTGTGCCAACATGCTGTCCTGTAGCGTACTGGGGCTGCAGATGACATCACACACACACACACACACACACACATAGGGTCCTGTATTATGACCCCCCCCGCATAAAACAAAAAACAAAAACAAACATAAAAGGCACATTTGGGTCATAGTTGGGGAGTCAAGCACAGCTTTTACTAATATGTAACAGGGTGTACCAACGTGGCATCATTATTATGGCTGTTTGCATCATTACATCATTAATGAGGGTGTTGAATCTAATAGGGGGCTAATTTATCATTATCCAGGGGTGGGCGAGTAAATGTAGAGATTTTCTAGGGCAAATATAATTCAAGTAAAAGTAGAAGTCCATCATAAAAAGTCTTCAGTACTTGAGTAAAAGTCCACAGATATGCTCACTAACTACAGGGCACAGACTACAGAGCTCATTTGCTATACACATTCGCTATACCTTTTGTGCAGGGTAAAAGTAAAAAGTATCCTCTAATTAAACTACTCAAGTAAAAGTAAAGATACAAGTACAGTAACAAAGTAAATGCACTGATTCCTCTTGCCATCATTTGGTATATTTTTCTATCACCAGTCCTATTCTGTGTAAATTCAGTTATCAGTATTTATCTCAACACCAACACTTCTACTCTAGCTTTCCTTTATCTAAGTCTTCCTGCACTCTTTTATACTGTATAGCTTTTCCTGCTTCTTCCTCCCTAACTGCCAAAAGCTTGGCATTGATGGGAAGATTTGAAAATTCTACTTCATTTGACACCTACCACAATTCCCCAACTATATGCTCAGGGTTCCCCTACTGTTTTGTTGGCACTTTTTTCCACCTATCGATAAAAGAGATGTGGGCTGGGGTAGCTCGGTGGTTAAGTTGTCAGACTGCCGATCAGGAGGTTGTCTCGGGTTACTTTGCTGTAACCCTGTTCCCTGAAAAAGTCTAAACGAGATGCTGCGTGAAAGCGCTATTGGAAACGTTTCATCGTGACCGTTTGTGAAGCACGTGTGTGTCAAACATGCCAAAATTTTTGGCATATATAACCTCGGTCAGGTCATGTCACTCGATTAGGTGTACCTGGAGGTTATAAATAGGCATGAACCGGAAACATCATTTAAAAAAAAAAAAAGGCAGCCTGCCGCTTGACATACTTGGAAACCCCTCTTGCCAGAGCAATTGATGAGGCAAGCTTTCTGGTCGAATGGGCCCTAAACACTAGAGGCGAAGTGTGCCACGCCCCTCATAGGCTAGGGCACTAGCATCTCCTACACGACTCGTCCAGTGGCGGCTCCCCTATGGCCGCGGCCCCATGACATATGAAACCTGCTCTGATTTACGTCACTGGCCAGTGTGGTGGTGTGCTGTAAATTTTGAAGAGCATGAACTTGACACTAAATCTGCCCAGGTTATATTTACAAGACTACCGTGATGTTGTCCATCTGTGCTAGGACGTGTTAGCCTCCTGATTGCTGGAGGGAGTATTTCAGGGCCAGAAATAAAGTCATCAATTGACAGAGTCGGTTGATATGCCACACGAGAAGATGACCTCTCCAGATCCCTTGGGCTGCCGTCCATCTAAGGCCGCACTCCGGCCTATAAGGGAAAACCGCCTGCCATTAGCAACTTGCGATGACAGCACGACCCTAGAGTGGGACCCAGAGTCAAGGACGAGGGTCTAAACCACATAGCTTAACTTGATAAGTTGACATAGAAAGGGAACGAAGCTCTCGGCGCGTAACCCTTATTGCCTCTGGGGATTGCCCCTTGGATGAAATCCCCTGGCACTTAGCCACCACTGAAACCACTCTAGAAGCGGAGAAGTTACCTCCTGGCCTAGCTTGGACTCCTTTAGGCTGCTATAATGGATTCGGCGTGCGCAAAAGACAGCTGTGCCCGCATTGCAGTCGGATTCCGCATGACACTAAACGTCATACCTTGTGTAGGAAGGAGGACGCTTTTTGTGGCGTTAAGACTCCACCCTAAGAAAATGAGGTGAGCTAGGGCGATGTGTTGACGCTGAATGGCTCTGTCTGGAAGGGGAAAATGTGCTATGGCACCTTTTACTAGCAAGCCTGTAATCTGAATTAACAGAGGTGCTCACTGTGGTTTTACGGAAGTGGAAAACCCACGCCGGTAAAACACAATGATTGAATCCTGTAGCCAGGGAGACATGCTTGGCAGTAGCTTACACGCTGCCAGCTTCTCTAAAGGGGCGGTAACTTTGTCGTTTAGCTAGGCAGAGGAGTGGTGGTGATGGTGGTGGCTGTTAGGTGTTCGGTGTCCTGAAACATGACAGGAGGGAACCCAGCACCTAACACATTGTCGGAAACCGCTGTCTCCCGAAACACCAGCGGCGGCGGAAATTGAACACCGGTCTCCTGAGGGTGCTGGTCTTTCACAGTGCTTCATACCTAAAGAGACATACCTGGCAGTAGGTTCCCCGCTGCCGGCCTGTCTAAAAGGTGCACAAATTTGTGACACTTCGGCTAGGTGGGTGTATTAGAAAGCCCTTGTGTGCAGGACAGCACCAGGCTGACCCCCTGCCTGAAAAATCTTCTTCCACCAAAAAAGATGTTAGTCTACACGCTTGGTTGGGAGTGTGGACTTTTCCCGGGAGGATGAGCTCCCAGGAGAGAGATAGCCCACAAGCGTCTCTCTGATCTGGGACATCGCGCTTTCCTTAATGGCATAGAAACAAATCGATGTAAATAGCACAAAAACACAGGATAAGTACAGCTTATTCCATAAAACAGTTAACTCATGAAGGTTGCCAGTAAGGGGAGAGGCCATCATCATCCGGCCACACGACAGGCACCTGTCGTCTGACCTTGAGCGTTTGGGGGATTTATTTTATTTATTTATTTTTACGGCGAATCAAGGTGTACGCATTAGACCGCGCGTTACCACCTCTAACAACAACTAACACACTGGCTCATCACTAGAGGAGCGCTCTGAAGTGATAGTTTTCATCTCTGTGGAAGCGAGAGAGAAAGTTCTTCCCCCCTTCACAAGAAGCGCCGGAAAAACGGGGAACCCGAGTGCGAGGGACTTTAATAGGGAGAAATCACAATACTTACCTGCTCCCTCAAGCCAGAGATAGCGTGCTGTTCTCCCAAACACTAAAACAGAAAGTGAGGAGATCACCCTCAGCGAGATATGCTTCTACATAGAGGGACGGACTTGTGTCTAACTCTGCCATCTTTCTGGTGAGTAATAAGACACTTCGTATTTTCGCTTTCTTTCTAAAAAAGTGCTTGCACACATGCACACTCACAAAAGCGGATCCTGAAGACGAAAAAGATCTAAGGATGTTTCCGGTTCATGCCTATTTATAACCTCCAGGTGCACCTAATTGAGTGACATTACCTGACCGAGGTTATGAATGGCAAAAATTTTGCCATGTTTGATACACACATGCTTCACAACCGGTCACTACGAAACGTTTCCCATAGCACTTTTGCGCAGCATCGAGTGTAGCTTTTAAAATGGATCTCTTGTTCAAGCCCCAAAACAACTGGTTTGCCACTGTTGGACCCTTGAGCAAGGTCCCTCACCCGAAGTGCTTAGATACAATTGGTTGTAAAGCTGGCAACCTGACCCTATAAGCAACTGACACTGAAACATTATCCATCCCTAATGGAAGAGATCCGGCAAGACATCTTGATCTGCAGGTTTAGCCCATCCTAAAGGAACCCTTTCTCGATTCCTCAGATACCACCAACTACTGTCTTATATCACTACACTCAGCCTCATTTCTCACAGTACAACCTCCAAGATTTTAACCAGCCTGACTGTCACAGCTTGAGAGCAGTAAATTCCACAGAGACTGCATTTTTGGCTGGGACTCAGAAGATCCATGCTGCTAGATAACCATTGTCATCAGTGTTTTACATAGTTAGGCAGAAGACTCACTTGTCCATCCTCATGAGTCTTAGAGTCTGTGGTGAAAGTGTGGGAATGGATCATGGGTCAGTCGCATAAGACAATGTGAAAGTGATCTATATCTACCTTAAGCAGATTCTCCAAAGGTGTCCCACAAGGCCCAGTACTTGGTCTATTTCTGTTCTCCCTTTGCACTCAATCTTTTAATGAGGTCCTATTCCCACATGGGTTTTCATACCACTCAACTCTCCTTCCCTGCCTCAACACTCATATTTGTGTTGTACCTTGACCTAACCATGGACAATCAGCTGTACTTTTCCACTCACACACACACCTCCCCAATACTTTATTCCCTCAACTGCCTTCCTGTACTTGTACCACTTATCACACTCCCCAAAGCTCTCGATGTTGAAACAGATCCCAGGAAGTTTTTAGAATAATGTGTAAAAACCTATGTCTTCTTGCATGTTTGTTTGTTTTTTTCTTACAATATTAGTAAGTAAGTTTTATATACTGTGGCCAGCAAGTGTATATGCAGTATGTCTTAAATTATAGTTCAGTCAACAAGCTACCTGTCTTCAAAAAATAGCTTATTACACACACACACACACACACACCCTCTTGTGTGTCGGTCAGAGGTAATAATGATGGACCAGATGGGTTTTTTAAAGAAGCAGCAGGAGATTCCTACAGGACACACACACACACACACACACACACACACACAGACACACACACACACACACACACACACACACACACACACACACACACACACACACACACAAATAGAGAGAAAATAGACTCCACCTTGTGTGATCCAGTGCAGGCATACATAATCTTTATGAAATGATTCTTCAAAGGTCTATGTGTGTGCGTGTGTGTGCGTTTGTGTGTGTGTGTGTGTGTGTGTGTGTGTGTGTGTGTGTTCAGCTACCTTAATCCCTGTAGTTGCATGATGCTTTTGCTGTGTTCTACATTGTTCTTTGTTTGAGTCTTCAATTTATCCTGTGTCTCCTGTTTCCTTATTCCAAAACATACACACACATTTGCACACACACACACACACACACACGCACACAAAACAGACCCGCCTGACAAGAAGCATGTTTTCTCAGAACATCTTGACTGGAAACTTTGTACACTTGACCTGAGTGCATTGATTTTCACACACACACACACACACACGCACGCACGCACGCACGCACACACACACACACACACACACACACACACGCACACACACACACACACACAAAGAAATTCATTCACTCACTTGGGCGATCAAGCAGAAAACACAATCAATATGGACAGATACTTTTACACTGTTCCATTAGCTGTCATTTATTCTGTCCAGCCTGGAAATCGTATGTCCATCCATCCACTTATCTGTTTCTTTATTATCCATCCAGTCATCCATTCATCCATATACCTGTCAGATTAATCATCCATCCATCCATCCATCCATCCATCCATACATCTGTACATACATACAGTACATTACATACATACATACCTTTTTCTTGTGGCCATTTGCCCATCATCATGACTATTCATCCCTTCACCTATTTTTTTATCCATCCATCCATCCATCCATCCATCCATCCATCCATCCATCCATCCATCCATCCATCCATCTTCTTGGATTTGCCCACCAGTATGACTATTCAACCCTTTACAAGGGAAGTCCGCCTTTAGCCATTATGCTGCCCGCAATTGGAACCAGCTTCCAGAAGAGATCAGATGTGTTAAAACACTAGTCACATTTAAATCTGTGCATTTACTGAATGAGCGCTGTGCTACGTCCAAATGACTCTTATATTTTCAACTGTTTTATTTTGAATCTAAATCAAATTTTAAGTCGTTTTAAAGGTGCCACTACAAACTGCTTTTATTTTAATTTTAAATCAAAATAAGTTTTAATGCTATTATTTTCTTTTATGTGATTATTTCTTTTTATGATTATTTTCTTGCTTTGCCTTGCCTTTACCCAGTTTCTTATTTATCCATCCATCCATCCATCCATCCATCCATCCATTCATCCGTCCATTACATTACAATGGCATGTAAAGCTAAATATGATGAGGAACCTCCCATTCCTTCAGACATCTGTTTACTGAGCCTTTTATTTATAAACCATTAAGAACTTGTTTAGTATCAGTTCTTCCAGACATGATCTCTCTAAGGCCACTTTGCTCATGGATCCATTTTTTTCTCTTACCCATACAGTATCTGTTCCTCCCTTAATTCTTCCATCTAACCATTCATGTATTCAGCCACCTACGGCCCACTTATTCATTATTCTTCCACCTTTCCTTCACCCACACCTTGTCCATGCCATCCATCCATCCATCCATCCATCCATTCATCCATCCATTCATTCAACTACTTTTACATAGATAACTCACACATTCACTTATTGAAAAAAATCTATCCCTCTAACCATCTACTACACACCTCAGAAGCTTCTCATTTTATTTGAATGAATAAATGCAGTATCCATTCATCATTCATCATTTATGCATCTATCCACCCATGCATCTCTGCATTCACCTATCCATCCAAATGCCCCTTACATAGTCATTTACATTTTCTTTTTATTTATCCACCTTTTCATTTATTCTCTTCATCTATCTATCTATCTATCTATCTATCTATCTATCTATCTATC
>NC_071101.1:1880000-1885000 GCF_024256425.1 Clarias gariepinus | reverse complement strand
GGTTAACATCAGAGGTTCATCAGAACAAAAAGGCAATTTGTTTTGGTGTTTAGGTTTATGTTATGTGTTTGTGTATCTGTCAGTCTATCTATCTATCTATCTATCTATCTATCTATCTATCTATCTATCTATCTATCTATCTATCTGTCTGTCTATCTATCTATCTATCTATCTATCTGTCTGTCTATCTGTCTGTCTGTCTGTCTGACTGTCTGTCTGTCTGACTGTCTATTCTTTCTCTTTTTGATTTGCTGATTTTAAAAAGGCAGAGGTGACTGGTGTGGTTCTCAGGGCTCTCTGACTATGAATGTGTGTGTGTGTGTGTGTGTGTGTGTGAGAGAGAGTGAGGTGAGAGACTGTGAAGACCTCCTTATGTGGTCAAATTTGGGTTTGATGTGTGCAAAACACTGTGTGAACTCACTGTGATAGAGAGAAACAGGAGCAGATTTGACAGTAATGATTTTAAACGTTTCGTGTGTGTGTGTGTGTGTACACACACACACACACGTTAATAGTACTACTATAACATGACGTTAAAGACTGCACATGCTGTACCTGTTTATACTGTGTGTGTGTGTGTGTGTTCTTATTCGTGTGTGTTTCCATGTTTCCTGCTGTTAAATTGACAGACTGAATTAAAACTCAGCAGGTGACTTCTTACTGTCAAAGCACCCAAATCGGTCATAACACACACACACACACACACACACACACACACACACACACACACACACACACAGCAATCTCTTGTTAATCCGTTGAGCTGAACTTTATTAACATGATGAGTTTAATCATGTTTAGAAATCAGCCATGCAGACGACGCAACCTGCGCTAACAGCAGTGACACACACACACACACACACACACACACACACACTAATACTAATCATGTTTATCCCTTTTCTTGATTATAATCAGAACACTGGATCTATAATTGCTACACCTAAGTAGGCTGTAACAAGTTTAAACACCTGTAAATGTTAGATTTATTCTCATTCCAGTGGTTAATTTATCATGGGTTGGGGGTGGGGCAGGGTGAGGCAAGAGTGAGGCGGAGTGAGGCAGGAGTGAGGCAGGAGTGAGGTCAGGGTGAGGCAGGAGTGAGGCAGAGTGAGGTCAGGGTAAGGCGTGGGGTGAGGCAGGGTGAAGTCGGGTGAGGCAGGGTGAGGCAGGGTGAAGTTGGGTGAGGCAGGGTGAGGCAGGGTGAGGCAGGGTGAAGTCGGGTGAGGCAGGGTGAGGCAGGGTGAAGCAGGAGTGAGGGCAGGGTGAGGTCAGGGTGAGGCGGGGGTGAGGTGGGAGTGAGGCCGGGCAAAGTTTGGGGTGAGGCTGGGGTGAGGCGTGGAGTGAGGCGGGGGTGAGGCGGGATTAAAGCCGGGGTGAGGCAGGGTTGAGGCCCGGATGAGGTGGGGGTGAGGGCGGGGTGAGTCCTCTGTGGATCTTAAATTTTTTACTTTTATTTATCCTTTATTTTACCAGAAAAGTCCCATTGAGATACATTATCTCTTCTTCCAGGGAGTCCTGGCCAAGTTTCAACATACATACACAAAGAACATCTTGTGGAACTTGTTTGCATATCACGGGAGCTTGATCAATATCAGCGTGGACTGGGTGGTGCCTTTCTATCGCGCTAATACTCACGTTTTTTTTTTTTTAGCAATTAATGCCGCATTGGGTTTTCTGTAGGACCGGACCGGGTGAGCTGGCCATTGGTTCCCACGGGCAGGTCCTTCATCCTGTCTCCAGTTTATTGGGGTATAACTGATATTTAGTGTTAATGTCTTAATGTTATGGCTGATCGCGGTATACAACAATATCTGTATGATAGAGTTTTCAAGCTGTGTAGTTTGTGGTCAGAGTGTGTGAATGTTGGTGTTTGATTCACATTGAGGCCCGTTGACCTTTTGGTTGGCGTTAAGGCCTGGAGGTCAGAGTTCAGCTACGGATTGGGCGATCATCTTTACTTCAAGCCTGTTGAACATTAGCCTTTGGTTTGGTGTTAGCGTTGAGCCAGGCTTTTGGTGCCTGTGTTTGTTCCTTGGTGTTTAGCTTTGTTAGTCGGCCTTTTGTCTTTTATCGCTCCTTCCAGCTCTTTTATTCTGCCACAAATAAAAGTTGTGACCTTTTTACTAAACTGTAGCACCATGGCCTCGTTTTTCTTTTTATTCGAGCTTCACACTCCACACCCATTCCAGCACACACACACACACACACGAGGGTGTGAAACAGTACATTTTAAACTGAGGGACTGCTCCAGCCACTAAAACACATCAGTTTTTTTTTTTTTTTTGCTTATATTACACTCTCTTACAGTAGACTGTACACTTAACACTCCATGCTGTGAGGCGTCGCTGACTGATCCACCACAAAAATATGGCACAGTAACGCCTCGGCTTGTGACTCGACATGCCGTACTGTAAACTACAACAAATAATAAAATAAAATGCACAATTACATGCCATACACAGCGAATTAGCAGTTTATTAAACACCTGTCTCATGCCACAGTGTCATTATGAGACCTGCTCGATCCCAGAACACACACTCTGCACATCGCAGTGTTTTCCCGCTCTAACACACCCGGATAATCACACGACCGCCGTGTTAATGAGCTGATGAGTCGTGGCAGACGTGTTAGAGCAGGAAACACTGCACCAAGCAGAACAGGAGAGCCACAGGCTCCTGGGAGACACGGCTCTAATACAGCTGATACCGCTCAGAACTCACACCAATATATCGCTTACACGTCTCTCCGTCCAGCAGAAAACAAGACTGAGTCAGGTCAGAGTCCAACCAGAGAGAGATAAAGAACTGACACGATGAAGGGAGAGAAAGCGAGAGAACAACAGAGAAGAGAAAAAAAAGAGAAAGTCAGAGAAGGCAGGACGGGGGGGAAAACGGCTATAAATGATATAAATACATAAACACTTACAAAGAAAAAGAGGAAGAGTGATACAGAGAAAAAATAGAAACAAAAACGAGAAATAAGAATATAAAGGCATAAAAAGGAAGGAACAGATAGAAAAGTATAGAAATACAGTAACTGTAGGAAAGAACGAAAGACATTTTTTTTTAAATGAAAAGCGATGTAAAAAGCAATAAACTGTGAGAATGAATAAATTGATAATGTCAACAAGTACAATGAAGGAAAGAAAGCAAGAGAGAAAAGAGAGATTTTTAGAGAAATAAAATAAATCAATGAATCAACACATCAATGAAAGAAAGAAGATAGATAAATAAATAGAAAGAAAGAAAGAAAGAAAGACAAAAATAAATGAATATGAAAAACTAGAACAGAGGAAGGGAGCATCAGAAGTATATAAAAAAGGATCATGAAAAGGAAAATAAAAAAACTAATAAAAAACTACTAGGACTATAACTGATTTTTTTTTGTTGTTGTTATATTCCACAAAGTAAAAGATGAAGGAAGAGAGACTGGGAGAAGAAAAGAGAGAGAGACAGCGGTGGAATTGAAGATGGAGGGATGTGCTCAGGGCTCAATGGCAGAGGTGTGAAGAATGCATTTATCCATGAGGGCGGCTAACTCACTCTCAGCTGGACCGGTTCTGGCAGAGGCAGGACCAAAATCTGCACCACAACCCCCAACCCAACCCCCTCCTCCAGGCACTTTCTAATTCCCCGCTTAAAAAAGAAAAAAGTACAAAGACAGTCCATAAAAAAAATCTGTTATTTAATGTGAATTTATCTGTGTCAAGTCACTCATTTATGTACGTCATGTGATCTGAATTACAGCATGTGGGTATTTGTGCAGCATTAGTGGGGTATTAGTGCAATGTTAAAGAGTATTAGTGCCGGTGGCAGGGTATTAGTGCAGCTCTAGTGCTATAGTAGTACATCATTGGAGTGTTAATAGCATAGTGGTAGTGGAGTATTAGTGCAGTATCATTGGGCTAGTAGGGTAATATCAGCAGGGTATCAGTGCAGTGTCAGTGGGATTGTAGGGTAATATCAGCAGGGTATCAGTGCAGTGTCAGTGGGATAGTAGGGTAATATCAGCAGGGTATTAGTGCAGTGTCAGTGAGATAGTAGGGTAATATCAGCGGGGTATTAGTGCAGTGTCAGTGGGATAGTAGGGTAATATCAGCGGGGTATTATTGCAGTGTCAGTGGGATTTTAGTGCAGCATCAGTAAGGTATTAATGCAGTGCTAGTGAGATATTAGTGTAGCGTTGGTGGGGTATTAATGCAGTGGTCATGGGGTATTAGTGCAGTTTTAGGTGAATAATAAAGTGCACAGACTGGATCATCTTTTACGAATTGACATCTAAAAGCTATACTCGTTCGACGAGTATGCTGCCTCAGTGACTGGATATGGAAGTTAGAGTCTGATCATAATCACTAGACTTGTTTAAGTGTGACATGGCAGTTCTGGAAGGGCATCCAGTCCATCCCACGCTACAGTACCAGTTTTCCAGCACAGAACACGGTGCTGTTGAGGACGACCAGGTCCTCTGCATTCTATTTTTTTCCTCTGCATGTCCCCTGCCTGTAGGTGGAAGATGGTCATCAGCATTGACCTATGCAACCCTATATGTCCATATAATGTCCAAGTAAGAGTTTTCGAAGCCTATGCAGACTAGATAGCTGATGTTCTGACTGACTACCACCCAGTAACACTTACTCTACAGTACATAATAAATAAATTCTTGCAGAACTTAGACAAGAGCCAACAAGAGTCAATTCTGTTCAACTCTCAATCCAATGCATGTAACACAAACCTGGACCACGTGGCCCTAAACCACCAAGATCACAAGAATGTTGTGATCATTCCTCAAAAGCTGATAGCTTGGCTGACTGAGGCCCAACACTTCTATCTGAATGGGGATTCTGGATTTCTGCATTGAGAGGCTCCAGGCTGTTCAGATCAACAGTACTACCTTGAACACAAGCACTGTTACTATCAACATCAGACATACTGATGCAAGAACATCAACAATTTGTATGTCAACATCCAGAAGACAAAAAAAGATGGTTGTTGACTTTG
>NC_071101.1:1850000-1875000 GCF_024256425.1 Clarias gariepinus | reverse complement strand
ATGCGTGCACGCACACACACACACACACACACACACACACACACACACACACACACACACTACCCTGAAATATCACACAGGACATTTACAGGTGTGAAAAGATTCATATTAAAAATACAGTGTGAAATTCCCCCATTAAGTGCATTCCTTCCAACACAGAGGGAAAGATGGAGAGAGAGAGAGAGAGAAAGAGAGAGAGAGACTAAAACAGAGGGAAAGACAAAGAGGGAAATACAGACTGAAAAATATTAGGAGAGAGAGAGAGTAAGAGAGAGAGAGAGAGAGAGAGAGACTTTTCAGTGTGAGTTTTCTCATTTTTTGGCTGTGTTTATTAAGACGAGTCTTAAGAGAAAGTGCTAAAATATACAGCGAGAAAAGCGATAGAGAGAGACAGCGAGAGGAGTGATGAGGAGAGAGGGAGAGTGGGGGATGGAGAGATGCTGGGGGGGGGGCATGTGCACTCTCGCTCTTCCTTTCCTTAGCTTTTATTCTTGTTCTCACAGTAGACACGATGTACACGGAGAACGTCTGACACAACTGTCAGGTGTACTATCACTTGTACACGAGCTTGTGTGTGAAAGATAATTATCTCAATACTCTATAATTGTATCATGACTTTCTTTATCAGATTCTGCATGGTGAGAGTTGATAGCTGCTAAGTGAAAGCAGGACAGATAAATATTCCAGGAGTCATGACCAGCCCTGGTTTGCGTTACCATGCTGGAGGTATGTCACTGTCCTTGGTGCATCCCATGTAATCACACATATTTGAGGAGCATTTGTCCAACTTGGAGGAGGTAATCTCACGGATTTGAAACCGTGAGAACTTAAGGGATCATGCGGTATTTTCTGGGCCATGTTGTCTCTCAGCAGGACGTCCAGTCTGATCCAGGGAGCATAGGGAGGAGAACGGGCATACCAAGTCCTCTTCGGAGGTGAGAGACAAGAGAGGGTTTACTGTAAATCAGCTCATGGAGGAAATTGTTGCAGTAAATCAATGCCTAGTGGAAAAACTAAAAAAAAACTAAAAAATGCTGCACATGAACATACCCTCCACAATTTACACTGATATTCATAATGCTGCTGCTCTTTGTGCTAAATAACTTGCTAACTCTGTGGCTAGGTGAGGTGCGAAAGATGGCATTTACCCGAACTCTAGCAAATGATTACTCATATCGTTCTCACATCCTCCAGTGAACCATGATAGTAGTAACGTTTTAGTAATTAAACCTTTCTTTAAATTCTGTCCAAATTAGTTATTAAACTCATTGTCTACTGGCAAAGACAAAAAAATTTAACTAAGTGATTAGATGATTCATTTCTATTTATCATTTATCAGATACACTGTAAAGAAGAATAACTTAAAAAGAAAGAATAATAAAACATAAACGTGAATCATGAATTAGCATTATACTAAACAGTAAAACATAAATATCAGTTAAGATAAAATGTAAAAGTAGGACTAGAGTTATAAAAAAAAAAAAAACACAATCTACTTTTATAGTAAGCTTTCGGATGACAGATATGGACACGGGAAATGTTTCCGTCTGAGTCCAGGTGTGTTCAATCCTTGATCAGGTGATTGTGAACGTGAGAATGTTGGTGACTGATGGGGAATATTCTACCTGTGGATGTTTGTTTGTCGCCCAGAACGTGTTGGATTTACGCTGACAAAACAGATTTTATGTTTTGATCTTAGGTAGGCTGTGGCCTTGCACATCCAGGGTTGAGGATTCGATTCCCTCCCGAGTCTGTGTGTGTAGAGTTTGCATGCTCTCGGGGTGCTGGGTGGGTTTCCTAAGGGTACTCCAGTTACTTGGTGAACTTCTTTTTCAATTCAATTTTATTTATATAGCGCTTTTAACAATGTTTATTGTCTCAAAGCAGCTTTACAAAATTGAAAAAAAAAAAAAAAAAGAAAGAAAAATCATGGAAGTGTTTATGTGCGAGAGAAATGTGTCTAGATAATAATGAGAAGAATGAATGATGAATGAAATGTCTTTGATGAGCAAGCCAAGGGTGACGGCGACTGAGGCAAGGACAAACTCCCTGAGATGGCACTCTTATGGTGAGTGAGAAGTGTGAAAGGGTTCTCCAATATGTGGTGTTCCCTGTTACTGCTGTCATTATTGCACTCTGAGAACTGAGAGCTGGAAACACTTACTGGAATAATCTGGGAACACATTGGAATTTTAGTGACAGCAGTGACTGTACAAAGACCATACCATAAAAGTGGCACCAGTCTTAGTTCGTGAGATTATGGGTAGATCTAACAATAGAGATTATTTTAGGATAGGAAATTTACATTTCCCTCTTTATGGAAGCTTTGGAAGCAACTTCTTGACATGGCTGATGTGGGTCTCTTTGTTGGGCACAATATTATCTATATACACTATACTAATTTCCCCAGCATTTACCATGTCAAACTGCTGGTGCTGAAAATTGCCCGCATGGTACAGTATAACTCATACTGCATAGGCCAGAGGTGGTGCTAAAGAAATGTGAGGGGTAGGGGTAGCTCAGTGGTTAAGGCATTGGACTACGGTTCGGAAAATCCCAGGTTCAAACCCCACAACCACCAGGTTGCCACTGTTGGGCCCTTGAGCGCGGCCCTTAACCCTCAACTGCTCAGATGTGTAATGAGATAAAAATGTAAGTCGCTCTGGATAAGAGCGTCAGCCAAATGCCTAAATGTAAATGCTAAAGGCCATTTTCCTAATACAGATATGAACTAAGTAGGCGCTACAAAGGCCCAGTTTAGTAAATTTATGGCTCCTGTCACTGTTTTGAGGCCAAAGAGGCAAGAGATAATGATATTTGACGATGACTTAATAATTTACGGAAGGTTGTAACCTTTCCCTTTTTTCTCCAAAAAACAGAAGGCTCCCCTTGGTAGACCAGAGTACTGCAGGTACAAGGGCTGGCATTCTCAACATGACCTTGATAGGGCAGAGCAACAGTATTACAAAAGCTTTGTTAAGTTCATGATTTTTAAGGGGAACTACTACTTGCCACTTGATCATCAGGATAGGAATCTGAGCATGACATGAAACTGTGTGGCAAGAACAGTATAAAGAGAAAAGTAATGTGATCCTGGTGCATAGGACTGATGTGGGGGGTAACAGGGTTGTTGCAGTGGGTGATGGGTGTTGTTTATTAAGTTCCCACTTGCACTGTAGTCAATCACAGCTGCAATAGAAAAGACATTTCCTAATGGTGGAGTTACCTGGTTGCAACAATAACACAAATTTTAGATAAAAAATAGGACGACTTACAGTGTGGGAATGAGATATGAGATTTTTGCGCCTTTGCCACTCCACACAATCTAGCCTGGACTGTCTTGAGTTGCATGGGTTAAGTGCAGGGTTAAGTGCAGTAGACTTTCCAGGACAGGTTAAGGTTTTTTTTCATCCTCAATTCTTTAGCTGGAGGTCAAGACAAATGGATATGAGATGAGAGAGTCAAGAGTGACATGCTTTTCCTGGTACGCCAGCTCTATGAGTTTCTCAGCTTTGACCCCCTGATGCTATGCAGTCTTGAGAGCTGGTTCATTTCAGCCAGATCCAGCAATCATCATGCAAATCTGAAGCTCTCGGAATCCCTTGTTTTTGCATTTGGGGAGCCTCTCCCCAGTTCATTGCCCTCTGGTACGTAAGTGGGAGAAAATCTTTTGTAAAAATTGGATGAAGTGTTCATTGGAGGCAGTGTGATCTCCTTGAGACCAGTGTGTGCAATGTACATTCCTTGTATACATAATGTACATAGTCAAAGAAATGGCTTTGGCCAGCTGGATAAAAAGTGATAGGCAAAAAGGCAAAATGGGAAAAAAAAAAACTGAAACTAAAGACTAAAACCATGAATTAGACTTATGGTAAACACGTTTACTGTGTCGGTTCTTGCACATTAAGAACCTTGACCCAGATACCCAAGTACATTTGAAGACTTTTCTTGGCTACACCCCCACACCTCTGTGTATAATTAAACTGTAGATAAACTTTGGTATTGAGCAGTTGTTGAGCTCCTATGGAGGTGTTGCTGTGTTCTTATGCTCTGGTATTTGGGTGACTTTTTATATGAAGTTGACTGGTAGGTTTGGCTGTACTTTGGAGCCATATGGTGATGATTGGTTGGGTGTACGTACCATCAGGTGGAGTTCTGAGACAGGTAGAGAGGGCACGGGGAGGTTGGGGGCTCATACGTCAAACACTAAAACACAGAATAGCACTGAAGTAAACACATACCAGCATTAAACGCTAACACCCAACTAGTCTTAAAGTAAAACTCAAACGCGAGTTAGCATTAGAGGAAGTGCACTAGCACCCGTGTTAAATGTAATTAGCGTGTTACTGGTGTGTGATTAACTAAACCCCGATGTGGAGCGAGTGTATTACTCCCCAGAGTCGCTCCCTCTCTCATTGATTTCTCGTTATTCATGACTCCCTGCCTCATCAGGGCCTCTATCTTTCTCTAGCTGAAAAGCAGAGGAGTGACTCTCCTCCGCCTCCCAAATCTGTCCATCATTAATTTTCCACCTCCGCCCCCCCGCTCTCTCCTTCGCTCTTTCAGATGAGAAATGAGGCGGAAAACCAAACAGAGTGAACGACAAAAACTGGAGCTGAATGGAGGATCTGAATACAACAACGCCGCCGCCACGCACTCTATTCTCCCACCGCTCGCTCTCTCTTTATCTTCTCCTTCAGGTTTTTAACTCTCTCTCTCTCTCTCTCTCTCCCTCCCTCACACACACACACACACACACACACACACACACACCCTGAGGCTATACTAATTAATAAGGCTTGGATGAAGGGATTAAGCGGCAGCGTTAAGACATATTTAACCCCCAGCACTCGCTCTGTTTCAATAAGTATTAAAGCGGCCTTTAAGAAAAGCGGAGCACTCAATTAAGGAGGACAAAAGGAAGAGAGAGAGAGCGAGAGAGAGAGAGGAGGTAGTGATAAAGGGAGGGTCCAAGCATCTGCCCAGATAGTGAGAGAACAGAATGAGATAAATGATGTCGTGTAGCCTCCAGCGATGACATCAGCATTCAGACGGGTCGGGGGGAGTTCAGAGTACCAGCACCGTGTGTGTGTGTGTGTGTGTGTGTGTGTTTTGATAGAGAATTTGTATGTTTTATAGGAAAGTTTTTTTATTTGTTTTTTTATTTGGTTCTTCATAATGCTTTCTTTCTTTCTTTTTTCTTATGTCTATCAATTTCTGTATTTATTCATTATTAATTCCATATTTTTACTTTTTTACTTTATTTTCTGTTATTCTTTTCCAGTTTCCATCTTCTTTGCTTATTTCTTATTTTCTTTCATTTCTTTTTAATAGTTTATTAACCATCATTTATGGTTTTCTATCTTTCTGTCCATTTCTTCATTTATCTGCAGAATACCTTTTAATTTAATTTATTTTGCATTAGCATTCCTTCCTTCTTTCTTTTTTCTCTTTCTTACTTTAATTCATTCTTTTGTCCTTTTTTCTTTCTTATAAATATTAAACCTCATTCGTTTTTCTTTTACATTTGTCATTTTCTTTATTTTCTTCATTTCTCCCATCTATCTATTTTGTTTGTGTTTCATCATTTGTTTAATCAATTTCTTTTTTATTTATTAATCTATATCGGCACATTTCTTTATATTTCATTACTCTGTGGTTTAACTCCTTTCTTTTTCTTTTTGGTTGACTTACATTCTTACTTTCTTGTATTTATTTCCCTTCATGTTTATCTCTTTTGTTCTGGTTTGTTTTTCACTTCTACACCTTATTAGCATATATTTCTTCCTTTTTCTAAATACTTTCTTTGCTTTTGTTCATTTTTAATATACTTTACATTAACATTATTATGCTCTCTCTCTCTCTCTCTCTCTCTCACACACACACACACACACACACACACACACATTTTTTAAATACCGTTTCTGCTGCTCTTTTTTTCCTTATGAACCTTTCCTTAACCTCAAATAGGTCATACAAAGGTCATTAACACCTTCATCATCATCATCACCATCACCATCATCATCATCACTGACATTAACACTTAGTCTGATGGGATCATGACTGATTAGCATCTTGTTAGCATTAGCATTCTGCCGCGCGCTGATTGACATTGAGGTTGACGTGTGGGCCGAACGCCGTGTGATTAATCTGCGCTGCAGCACAGCGTCTGTCCTCCTTAATCAGATCTCATAATCAGATTAACACCTCTGCTTTCACTTAACACGAAGAAACACTCGAACATCCTCGAACATCTGGACACCGCGTAGTGTCACAGGTACGCACAGTCTAATGAGAAACCAGCCAGCTTTATCTGGATTTCCACTGAATCTTTTTTTTACAATAATTCAACTCGGTCACATGTTTATATTTAATAAATATTAACAGATTTATTCACAACATACAAACTGTTTGTGCATAAACATGCTAAGCATGTTAATGATAAAACGATTAAAACCAAAGATGATGCAATAAATCATGACGAAATAAAGAATTAAACCAGATGTATAAATATGTATTCAATTTTATTAACAATATTATATAACCAAAAGAATATACCGCAAATAACAAACAACACAAACAATTTAAATTTAAGTCTTAGGTATTTTTTAAATTAAGATTTAAACACTCCTTAAAAACTAAATAAAAAAATAAAAATAAAATTAACTAGAAAATACACTGTAAAAAACTCTTTATTTGTTTTCAATAATAATAATAATAATAATAATAATAAAATCTCACATTTGACATAATTTTACATGATTTTATTTTGAGAATTAATTTAACAAAATAATAATAAAAAAATATTAA
Organism: Clarias gariepinus; assembly: GCF_024256425.1. Classification (NCBI taxonomy): domain Eukaryota; kingdom Metazoa; phylum Chordata; class Actinopteri; order Siluriformes; family Clariidae; genus Clarias; species Clarias gariepinus. Next base: position 1,868,190 of record NC_071101.1, on the reverse strand, counting down.
TACACAAAAAATGCAACCAATATTTTTTTTTTTATACAATATACGATTAAAGTAAATGCTGTGGTGTGTATTGTGATGTTAAGCTTATGGGGGGTCTTACACTTTGTAATAATAATAATAATAATAATAATAATAATAATAATAAAATTAATATAAATATCTTACAGTGTGTATCGGTTATCACACCCAGCCCACAAACACAATATGCACAATAAATAAATAAATAAATAAATAAATAAGTAAATGCACAGAGGGAAATCTATTTTGTAAGTTGTTGATTTGGCGTGTTGAGGTGTAAAGCCAGAAACCCCCCCGCTGAACACTGTTGCTATTGTTCACTTCAGCAGAGCAAGCTGTCGCTCTTTTTCCCTCTGTCTTACTCTCTCTCTCTCTCTGTCTGTCTCTCTGTCCTTTCTTTTGCCTAAAGAATAACAAAAATGGAGTGGGCGGGGCCCAGCGGGTCGCCGGTGCTGCTGTTAGCAAGGCGTGTGGCGTCGCCCTAAAATTAGCTGTGTACATGAACAATGTATGAGTAATAAATATATGATTACAGAATAAAATTGTGTGTGTGTGTGTGTGAGAGAGCGGGAAATGGAGAGAATTAGTAGGTCAAAGTGAGTAATTTTTCATTTAGAATAATATTCTATATTATTTAAGTTAACTTTCACTTGCACTGAACTGTGGATCCGCGTTCTCACTTCACCAGGCTGTGTTTCAAACCCCTTATCCCTCACTCAACGTCTGCACTATTCCTATAATTTAACACCAGACCTTATTAATGCACCTTAAAGTGTAAACATTGTATCTTTTTTCAGAAGGAGATTCCTCTACGCAATAACGAGAGCAGATGAAACTATGAGACTGAGAACAAACAGAAAGCCGCATTTCAAAGGAAATCCCGAGAGTTCTACCTAAATTACGGGTTTATGGCAACATGTGATGTTGATGCATGAGCTCCGGGTTCCCTCTGTGTCACCTTGTGGCCTTAAAGGTGTGTTTGAGACTCCAACTCCACCTCCGCTGGGAAGGTGACACTGATAGTTAGTAACCTAGTGAAGGATCTGAACAATTACGGAACTTCAAAGCACCTTCGTAAGGCGTCTGCCAAATGCCTTTAATTTAGAATGATGGTGGAATATCCTGAGATCTCCACAAAGTACTGAAACCCTGCTTCCATTTCCAGCAAACTCTCTCCGTGAAGTGCGTTCATCTGCAGCGACGGCAACGAAAATGAAATGATGGGCCGGTGGTAGCTCAGTGGTTAAGGCATTGGACTACGGTTCGGAAGATCCCAAGTTCAAACTCCACAACCACCAAGTTGCCACTGTTGGGCCCTTGAGCGTGGCCCTTAACCCTCAACTGCTCAGATGTATAATGAGATAAAAATGTAACTCTGGATAAGAGCGTCCGCCAAATGCCTAAATGTAAATGTACAGTAAATGACACACACTTGATGAGGGCCTGCATGAGATGAAAGGAATAGACTTTGGGTCTGTGGGTCTGACTCCTTACGAAGGTGCTTTGAAGTTCTGTAATTGTTTAGATCCTTCACTAGGTTCTTAACTATCAGTATCATCAGTCACACACTGGTAGGAAGGGTTTCTGGTTGTTTGGGAATTAACCCAAATATTGAAGAAAGAGACAGGTCAGGTTAGTCGCTGTTCAAAGATCACCAGTGACTCAGATGCACAGACATCTACAGGAAGTTCATTCCACCACTGAGGTGCCACGGAAACAGGGCTCACGCCGATTCCGCATCATGGTACTGTATGATCTCCGCTGCACGGACCCCCTATTCCCCACTTCCTGTTCTGTTATCCCAATCCAGGATCATCATCATCATCATCATCATCATCATCATCATTACAGGTTCCTGCACTGTTCCTGGCGACCTCCATCAAATGACCCCCTCTGCTCCCACATGTCCCACCAACACTGCGCTCCTTTCAGTACTCCAAGCTCCAGCTCCGATATTTACACACACACACACACACACACACACACACACACACACACACACACACACACAGGCAAAGACAGATGACAGACATACAGATCTAGTGCACTTGTTTCCTCTCAGATGAATTCCGACACGTCTCATCATCACACCCTCCGTCTGTAAGATCCTCCCGTTACCCGGCTGTGTCTCAAACCACCTTGTTTTTTCACTAAAGTTAATTCACACACACACACACACACACACACACACACACACACACACACACACACACACACCAAGTTTGGTTAAATACAGTTTGTACCCTGTTACAGTTAATTAGGGACCCTCATGAGGGTGAAGGGCCCCAAGGGGGTGGGGCCAAACTGGATGATCGACAGCTGACCAGAAAGTACACACCGTGTGTATATGTGTGTACATGTGTGTGTGTGTGTGTGGGGGGGGGGGGACTCCTTCAGATCAGCTAACACACCGATCATTAACAAGTAAAAACTCATTAACACTCCTGAAATAGAGCCACTGACTTAGCGATTTAATTTATTCCTCTCTGAGGTTTTTTAGATGGAACACACTGAGTTTGCATGGCGCGCGCACACACTCACACACACACACACACACACACACACACACACACACACACTTCTAATAAACACTGAACTGACCTTCTGCATAGTGTCATCTATAAACATTAATACGACTTAACCAGTCAAAGCTAAAATCTAATAGAAACCAGAATGCTGTGTGTGTGTGTGTGTGTGTGTGTGTGTGTGTGTGTGTGTGTGTGTGTGTAAAAAGAGGAATAAGTGTGGAAGAAAGTGCAACATCCACAAGCGTAGTGTGAAGAAGAGCATCAGCTTGGCAGAAGACCAGGTCTTAATAAACAGTGTTCACTCTGGTCCCTCTATTCGACACAACACACACACACACACACACACACACACACACACACACACACACACACCTAGCACCAGATTAACACCATCATCTCAGACACTTTCAAAGGCCAGTACAGTTTTAAATAAACATATGTGTGTGTGTTTATTGCTGTTATGTCACCAGCTTTTATCTAGTTTTCTTGAGTTTAAGTGCAGAGTGAAACACCTCATTCTAACACTGTTACAGGCCGAATAAACACCAATTCATACCATCAAACACCAACTCACACCATTAAACTCATATTATCATAACCCAACTGTAACCTTTAAACACCATCAAACACAGACTCACAACATAACATGACTCACTTAATCAAACACCATCAAACACCAACTCAAACCGCCAAACACCATTAAACATCAACATATACATTATAAGACAACAATAACCATCAAGAACCAAAAAACAATCAAAAATTATCTAACATCAACTCATACAGTCATGACGCGACTCACACTGAACACCAACTCATCCTACCATAACACACCATCAAAGACTGTTAAACACCTTTAAACCAGTAACACATACCAACATATATCATCAACATATATCATCATACCATCCAATACCATCAAACAACTCATCCTACCATTAAACACCAACTCACACAAACACCAACTCATCCTACCATAACACACTATCAAAGACCATTAAACACCGTTAAACACCAACACATATCATCACACACCAACTCACACCATCAAACACCAACTTATACCATCCCAACTCATACCATTAAACACCAACTCACACACATACCAACTCATACCATTAAACACCAACTCACACAAACACCAACTTATCCTACCATAACACACCATCAAAGATTGTTAAACAACTTTAAACACCAACACATATCATCAAACACCAACTCACACTAAACCATCCAATACCATCAAACAACTCATACCATTAAACACCAACTAACTCTGAACACCAACTCATCCTACCATAACACACCATCAAAGACTGTTAAACACCTTTAAACACCAACTTATACCATTAAACACCAACTTATACCATCCAATACCATCAAACAACTTATACCATTAAACACCAACTCACACAAACACCAACTTATCCCAACACACCATCAAAGACCATTAATCACCATTAAACACCAACACATATCATCACACACCAACTTACACTGAACACCAACTTATCCTACCATAACACACCATCAAAGACTGTTAAACACCTTTAAACACCAACACATATCATCACACACCAACTCACACCTTTAAACACCAACTTATACCATCCAATACCATCAAACAACTCATACGATTAAACACCAACTCACACAAACACCAACTCATACTATTAAAAAACAAACTAATAACATTAAACACCAACCCATACCATCGTAACACAACTCATACCTTCAAACACCAACTCACACCATCGGACACTAACTCATTAAAAACACCGACTCATACCATTATGCATCCTCTTATTTCATGAAACACTCTATTTAGGCGCAAGGAAATACCAAGAGTAGAGAGTAAAAAAAAAAAAACAGTATGAAAAGAGTAACAATAAATAAAGGTATATAAAATATTCTCTCTCTCTCTCTCTCTCTCTCTTCCCGTCTCTTCCTGTCTCTCTTGCTCTGTCCTCAGTAGGTGGACTCGTACTTTATGGTTCAGACCAAATACACATTTCTCTATATAAAACACATAATTGTAAATAGTAAATCTGGATTTCTGTGAAATGATGCTAAGGAGGTCAATGTCCTCATGTTAATAAATGATGTATTTATTATATAAGACAAATTCCTTTTTAAAGCTAGGACTCTACTGGGACAAACATCTGCATGTCCCTGTTTAACATTTCCAAAATGAAAAAATAAATAGCAGTGCCATTGTGAGTGTACCCGTTCTCCCAGGAGTACAATCTGTGTTTAAAATAAAACATACAGTGACAAAATATTGCTGGAACCTGAAGTCACTGTTTGCGATGAATATTTAATTCTAAATCTGAGTAAAGTGTGCTTCAGGAACCTGAGTGAAGTGCAGCTCCATGTTCACACCCGTCACAGTGAGACAAGTGTGCTGACAGAGCTGAGAAAGAACACTCATGCTAATTACCTGAACGTAGTTCTACACAGGTCATGCTAACCCAGGTTCCAGTCGTGGAACGCTCATTTATTTTCAAACTGCCTCACACACAATAGGGAACCTTTTTTTTTTTTTTTTAAACACACCTTCATGCTCTACCACACAGCAATATTCTCCATTAAAAATTGAATTCTAAATCAAAGCACAAACATCATAAAACAACTTTTTATGACATTCTGCATTAAAACACCCAAAATTCTCCATTAAACACCAAGACACTCCATTAAACCAACATTCTTTATTAAAACATTAAAATTGCCCTTCATACACCAACATTCTGCCTTAAACACCAACAGTCTCCATTAAAACACCAACATTCTTCATAAAACACCAACATTCTCCATCAACCTCCAAAATCCTCCATAAAAACCAACATTCTCCATCAACCTCCAAAATCCTCCATAAAAACCAACATTCTCCATCAACCTCCAAAATCCTCCATAAAAACCAACATTCTCCATCAACCTCCAAAATCATAAAACACCAACATTCTCCATCAACCTCCAAAATCCTCCATAAAACACCAACATTCTCCATCAACCTCCAAAATCCTTCATAAAACACCAACATTCTCCTTCAACCTCCAAAATCCTCCATAAAAACCAACATTCTCCATCAACCTCCAAAATCCTCCATGAAAAAACAACATTCTCAATTAAAACATAAAAATTCTCCATCACACACCAACATTCTCCCTTACATTCCAATATTCTGAAATAAAACACCAACGTTATCCATCAAACAAAAACATTCTCCATCACACAGCGACATTAAAACACACACCACCCTGAAATCCACGTTATCATTTGGTATCAGAGCTTTTGACAGATTTCTAAGCAGCAACAGTGATTTGTTATCAAGTTCTGAAAGTTGTTCTGTTGGCTTGCATCAAGTGTTGTGTGTGTGTGTGTGTGTGTGGTGTGTGTGTGTGTGTTGCATGAAGCATGGAGGTTCTCAAAGAGGTGATGGGGGCCTGTGTGTGTGTGTGTGTGTGTGTGTGAGAGAGTACTATCACTCTTACCCTGTTGTCCATTATTTGTCCATCTTTATCTGTCTCTCTCTTACTCTGTCTCTCTGTCTTATGCTCTCTGTCGAGGTTTCTTTTCACTTTGTCTGTCTCTCTGTATTTGTCTATCCCTTTCTGTCTGTCTCTCCTTACATGTTTTTCCATCTCTCTTCCTGTCTTTCTCCCTCTCATTCTGTCTCACTTTTCTTCTGTCTTTCTCTCTCCGTTCTGGCCAAATGTGAAAGATCAGATGGTTGTAAGGAGCAGAAGGACACCCAAAACGCGCTGATGTCACATCCTGTGGCCTCCAGCCTCTGTTATATGAATCAACACCCCCCCACTGCCACATGGGACTGACACAAACACACACACACTTAGAGTGTTGAACTTTACACACCAACTCAAAATGTTCACTCAGCTAACCCATCAAAATGTGAGTGTTCTTGCAGTATAGTACAGTAATTAATAATTTACTCATCATCATCTATTATAGTGTAAATATATATTTTAAGTGTAGCAGATTAATGATTCCTTCTTCCAAGATTAAAGGTTGTTGTCTTTGTGGTTTGCATTTAAAGGTTACAACCAGATACAAGCAGTCTCAGTGCTCCAATTTCGAGTTCCCAGCGTTTTAACAACCAATGGTTCCAACGGTTGCAGCATCTCATTCCCAGTAGAGTCAACTTTAGTGGTTCTGGTACGCTAGTTCCAGTGCCTACACTCAACCACACAACATTACCACAATAACAATGATTATCATACTGGTATACCACAGTAAACTGGTGATAGGATCAAGGCTCACCCCAAAGGCTCGCCCATCTGGCCAAAAAGTTATTGTTGGCCATGATAGAAAGGCATCAGACCACCAAGTGCACCACAGACTACCACACATGGAGCCCAGCAGGCAAAGACCTCTAGGCCTCCAATCCGGCCTCCAAACATCTCAGATCTCAAACAAGTCTGATCCACGGACACACCACAACCTACAACACTCAAAGGATCCACCAACGTCCTGATGCAGCACAGCACACCACCAGAGGTCTTGTGGTGCCACGCCCCCAATGGGCCAAAGTAACTTCGGTTGCACAAGTGGAACCCACACAATACTGGGTTAATGTTTTTTTATTGTGGCTGATTGCTGTGTGTTTCCAAAAACTACCAAATATTCCATTATAGCGTCAATTCCAAAACCTGTGGGTGCAGTACTAAAGCTTCATGTACACCCTGTCTTAGGACACCATTTCCCAGGACCAGAGATAGCATATCAATACTGTCCAAGGTTGCAGCACGCAAGGTTCCCATGCCCAGTGTTTATACCCCAGTGGTTCCAGTACGAATTTAAGATCAAAGATTCAGTTAATGAAGACTTCAGTACCAAAAGGTTCCCATGCTCAAGGCTCGAGTATCATTGATTCCAATGAGGAGCAAAGGGATCAAACAAATAATGGACAATTTATTTTATTTACTTTTAAAAAACATTATTACTATAATATTTTTAATTGGTTATTTTCTTGTTGCATTATTGGTTCTAGATTTGTCATTAAATTTAATTCTCTTATTTTTGCAAATCAATTTGAGCTGCATTTTGGTATTATATAATAATAATAATAATAATAATAATAATAATAATAATAATAATAATAATTGTTGTATTATTGTTGTTAAAAAACAGTTAATAGATTTTTTTTACATTATCCTTGATGATGAAAGAGTTTTTATCCTTGTTTTTATTTACTTCTGTATTATTCAGTATTAGTGTGTAAACAAAGTGTAAATTAGAGGGGACTTGAGTTAATATTAAAATCAATTCTTTTAAATAAATGTAAATAAATGTTAATAATCCGATTCTCTACAGTTAATCTGTAAACAGGCACGGTGCAAATCTTTATTTACGTGCTTTCTCCAAGCTGTGTGTGTGTGTAGGCCATCAAGATCTTGAAAAGGTCAGCTAATTTTAATTTCTGCTAATGGTTTCTGACTCAAGGTCTCGTCTCTCCCCCTTCCTCTGCCTTTCAGGTACAAAATGTGTCGCGTCTGATTCTCTAGCATTTATTTTTTTCTTCTTTTTTTTCCCCCTCTTCTTCAGTTTATATGAGTAATTCTGCTCAGCGCTCATTACGATCCCCTCCGCAAGTTGTCTGGAGATGTATCTATTCATTAGCTTCAAAAGGGTGTCATGCACATGAATTATGCTAACACGATCTAATTAGCAGATGCAAATGAGGTTAATCAAAAAAAAAAATGTAGCGAAAAAAAAAAAGAGAAGACGACGAAGAAAAGCTCCATGGGATAGTTGGAAAGAGTGACAGATACACCAACCGCCCCCACGCTGAGCACCAAATGTGATGGTTCGCCCCTGCTGCTCCTCTTTACAGGAGGACAGGACCGAACCATAAACACAGAAGCGGGGTTGGGGGGGAGGGGGGGCTTGGGGGGGGTTGCAGAAAAAATTTAAATAAAAAAATTAATGTAAACTTTAAAAATAGGAAATGCACACCTGCACGTTGGTGTGAAAAACAAACTGGGCTGAAATGCAAACACTTCCCAAAATATATATTTTTTTTCGACTGAAACTTTCTAGAACGTCTGGTGCTTTTAGGTTCCATCCCCAACGCTGGATCACGCGCTCAGGATCTGACGAGCTGACACAGACGAGCGCGTAATGGAACGGAGTGTAAAGTTAAAGTTGAACGAGCATGCGATTTAAATAGAGTGCTAATCTCATTCACTAACCGCTAATCAGCCTGTTAGCTAGTTAGCATGCTGCAATAATGCTAAGCAATTTGGTTCTGTCTCTCTCTCTCTCTTTCTCATTTTCTCTTTTTACTTTTTTTTTTTTTTAAAGAGATAAACACTGCTTGTGTCCCAAACCATACATTCTGTTAAGCTTTGCTTTTCCTTCCGCTCATAGTTTCCGTCATAGATTGAATTTTAATAAGAAGTCGTCTATCACACACTACCATTTGGGACGCAGCCATGATTCTGCTTCCGAGTGCATCCCGGGAGTCGATGAGTCTCGGGGAAAAAAAGGGGGAAAAAAAGAAGAGAAAAAGGAGGAAGCTGAAATCGCTGGCGAGTGTCTTGACATGTGTTTGGCGGGGTTCCAGGACCTTCTGGCCTCGTTTAGCCCTGAGAGTCGACCTGCGTTTAGCTTTAACACACACACACACACACACAGGAATAAAAAAAGTAAAGGCTTATGTCCTGTTTTAAAATATAAACAGTCATATAAAAAGAAAAATCTGTTGTTCATGAACATGAACTGAAAGGTGATGCAGGTGTTGATGTTCTCCATCAGGAACCCAGAGCTGAAATTCAAACCTTGCATCAAAACAGAGAAGAAAATGATTTACTTTAAGTGGTGTGAAAAAGAGAAAATACCCAGTGAGGGCGGTTCTCCGGGTGAAAATGCCTTGTTGATGCCAAAGGTCAGAGGTCAGAGGGGAACGGCCAGACTGGTTCGAGCTGAAAGAAAGTCAACGGAAACTCAAATAACACCCAGTTACACCCGAGGTCTCCTGAAGAGCATCTCTGAACACACCTTGGAGCAGATGTGCTACAGCAGCAGAAGACCACGCCGGGTGTCGCTCCTGTCAGCTAGGACCAGGAAACTGAGGCTACAGGTCACATGGTCTCACCAACATCAGACACCAGAAGATCTGAGAAACGTCACCTGGTCTGATGAGTCCTGATTTCTGCATGGATCCATCCTGCCGTGTATCAGCGGTTCAGGCTGGTGGTGGGGGTGTGATGGTGTGATGGTGTGTGTGTGTGTGTGTGTGGGGGGGGGGGGTTCTGGTTCTCGGTACTCAGGTGTTTCTCAGGGATAAAAGTTTCCTCCTGGAAATCTGGTTCCCTCATCTAATGTTAGCCTCACATGGGGCAAACGTGCGCAGAAAGAATAGAATTGTTCCCGTTATAGAGAAAGTGTTTCAACAGCCAATATTTACCTACAGAGCAAGTTATCAAAAGTTTACACCCCCTTCTCATTCCGATCGGGCTGGATCGGGTCAGACTGTTTGGACTGGATTTACATGTATGCAGGTTTATTCTGATTGCTTTATTATTATTATTATTATTATTATTATTATTATTATTATTATCATCATTATTATTATTATTATTATTATTATTATTATTATTATTATTATCATTATTATTATGATGATTATTATTATTATTATTATTATTATTATTATCATTATTATTATTATTATTATTATTATTATTATTTTTATTATTATTATCATCATTATTATTATTATTATTATTATTATTATCATTATTATTATGATTATTGTTCTGAAGAGAATGTAATACTGAAATCAGAGGTGTTTAACTAGGGACATGTTTACATTTACATGTTTTTAATAATGTAATACTTTAATAGTAATTAATGGTATCATTAATTAAATATGCTGATGTAATGATACTTTTAGTGTACAGTAAATCATTTCACATTAACACAGTATCTTGCGGTTTCTTAATACAGTAAATTAATATAAAAAATGTAATAAAATAAATAATAACTTGAGACTCTGTGCTGGATCAGGTGCTATTCTCTTCTCTGCGCTGATGAATAACGAGTGAGACAGCCATGTTGTTCAATTAAACCTGTAATTAATGCGATCGTTAACGAGAACTAATCATGCAGGGATATTGTACTGATATTTGAGTCTTCTATTAGATTCAATTTAACTCTCACTTTCTTTGTTTTTTTAATTGTTTCTTGTTTGTATGTATGTATTTATTTATTCTTTTTTAAAAATATTTATTTTCTTTTATTTAATTTTTTTGGCAAAAATTTGGAATCCCTGATTTTATTTCTGCAGTTTTAACTTCTAATCAAAAGTGAATAGATGTTTTTTTTTTAAATCTAATTTATCAGTAACACATATATGCATACATTCCTAATTATAGTAAACATGCTTTAACACACACACACACACACACACACACACACACACACACAGAGGCTCAATGGGGCAGAACATTACTAAGTAGTACACGCTACAGGAAGGGTAAGCGTGTCTGAGAAAGGAGTGTGTCACCATGGCTACCCTTCCTGTGACCGTCAGAGTCTGGAGAGCATAGCAGGACATGCTTGTGCATGTGTGTGTGTGTGTGTGTGTGTGTGAGAGAGAGAGAGAGAGAGAGAGAGAGATCACTGGCGGTCACTGTTCAGTGAGCTCGGTGTGTGTTCGGCTCCAGGTTACTGCTGAAGGTGAAATAAATAACACACACACACACACACACACACACACACACACACACACACACACACACACACATGCATGCGCACAGTGCTAACTAATTCCTCTCATTTACAAGTGCTGAGCTGCACATTTTCACTGCAGCGCTTCAGCAGTAATGAGACGTCCAAAAAGAAACACACACACACACACACACACACACACACACACACACACACACACATGGAGATCACATTTCATAACTATGGTCCTTAGGTCACACACATCATCACATCACAACCGCAAAAGTGTAAGAATAGATTGCTACAATCAGCAGTTTGTGTGTGTGTGTGTGTGTGTGTGTGTGCATTATTATTATTATTATTATTATTATTATTATTATTATTATTATTATTATTATTATTATTATCAATAGTGATAATAGTATGAGTATAATAATAATAACCATGATAATAATCTTTTGAGTGTGTGAGTGTGTGTGTGTGTGTGTGTGTGTGTGCATTATTATTATTATTATTATTATTATTATTATTATTATCAATAGTGATAATAGTATGAGTATAATAATAATAACCATGATAATAATCTTTTGAGTGTGTGAGTGTGTGTGTGTGTGTGTGTGTGTGTGTGTGTGTGCGCCTCCAAACACGCACAAATCAGATTCACAAAAATCTGATCCAGTCTGTTTCTGTTCAGACGACGTGAGCGATTCCGACCTGACTCCACTCTGTGTGTGATGAAGATCAGCCTGAACAAGGCCTGGCACTGAGAACAGACACCTCCAGGGTCGAGGGTTTGAATCTCACCTCCGGTCCAGTCTAGGATTGGGTACCAATATATCACCGGTTCTGAGATAACCCGTATGTACTAGAACCGAATCAGAACACAGATGGCGGTGCTTGACTTCAGTGACGTGAGAAAATCATTTCCCGATGAAGAAATGGACGTGAACCCGAGTCTGAAAGCTCTAATAGGACAAATCCACCTAATCTTAGGAGCGGCGCTAATGTCCGAGCTAATGTTCTTTTCACATTCCGACGGAAAAGCACAACTTGTTCACTTATTACACTTGTTCCGATGGCATTCGTTGTTTAAGATTTTATTTTTTATTACGCTCCGCGACCCTAGACCTGGGGACGTAATACACTCGATCTGGCGGCAGCAGGTAGCGTGAGCGTGCTACGCTAAACACACTTCAATTAAAATGCCTAAAGTTGAACGTTTTAACTTTAACACCATTTTTTGTGGCTCCTTTTTTAATATTTGCTCAGACACTGTTTAGACATCTGTACCATTTTAAAAGTATCGATGAGGCACCGGTATCGCAAAAACAAAAAAAACCCCACAAAATCCCCAGCCCTTGTCCTGACTGTGTGGGGTTTGACGTATTTGTCTTGGTGCTCCAGCTTCCTCTCACAGTACATCGCATTGTAGGCGAACTGGTGGTAGTGTGTGAGTCGGTGTTTGAGTGTGTGCCCTGTGACGGGTTGGAAACTCCGCGGGTGTTTTTACTTTTTGTTTCTCCTGAGGTGTTGAGCACATTGGACCCTTTCTCATCCGGGCTTGGAACATCAGAGTGAGTGTGTGTGGCCATAGAGGGCTAAGAGCCCAGCAGTGGCAACCCGGCAGGTGACAGGACTCGAACCCCCACAACCATCCAATCAGCAACCCAGAGCCTCAACCTCCTGAGCCACCACTGCCCCATCCAGGGTGACTCCTCCTGAATTTCCTGGAATAAACTCGCACTGTAACCCTACACGGGATAATAATTACTGATCTATGCTTTATTATCCCAGATAGGAGGCTGGGGTCAGCCAGGATAAGAGCCCTGGGGGCAGATAGGGTTTGGGGCATTGATCAAGGGCTCAACAGTGGCACCTCCAACCTTCTGATCAGTAACTTCACCGCTGTATCCACCGCTGTCCCCAGTATAGAAGGACGAAAGATGGATCAGAGGATGGATGGATGGATGAATGGATGGATGGATGGATGGAGGAGCTTATTACAGATACGGCAAATCAGAAAAGTTGTTTTCCATAACATAAAAAAACTGCACAAAACATTCCAAACACTCCACCTGAACCTGTTTTTATATTATAGACCTGGTGGGTATTTAGCTGAAACCTGGCAACCCTTATTATTTAAAAGTAGTTATAAAGAGGTATTTATATCTAACTCTTTAAAGCTAAACATTGCAGCTTAAAGTTGATGCTGGAAAACCTTCAAATTAAAAATATTATATATTTTATGTACAGTAATTTATATAAACATGTATATACTCATCTAAAGAAATCACCTGCTTGTCAAGTTGCACTTAACTTTATGAGTTTTTTCAACAATCTGTGAGAGTTTTTTCGACAACCGTTTTTTTTTTTTTATGTATATAGATATATATTTGCATGTGTGTGTGTGTGTGTGTGTGAGTGTGTGCACGTGTGTGGTTTGACCACACGAATCAACACTTTGTGCATCTACATACAGTTACACACTGCTGGAGAAGGTGAGTCAGAGCGGCATTGCCATCTTGTGTGTGCACACACCGCCTGTTGTGGTAGCACACACACACACACACACACACACACACACACACATTTAGAAGCCGGAAAAGTCACCTTACCACAGCTGCATCTTCACTGATTACCGGGCCGAAGGTAAAGCCGTGTAGAAACAGCGTTTAATTAACTGTGTTTAACGTCTGTAACTCATCATTAATGTGAAACGTCCACATGCCTGGAGTTAACGAGGTGAACTGCCCCCTCCAAAAGTATTGGAACAGCGAGGCTCATTGGCTTGTTCTTGCTACTGTACATACTGAAGGCAGCTAAAGTTTGGCATCAAAAGATGAATAAGAGACAACAGAGCAGAATTTCAGTTTTCATTTCCGGATATTCGTATCGAACTCTGATCAACAACTCAGGACTCGACCCCTCTCGCTGCAGACCACCAGTGTTCAGGCGAGCAAAAGTATTGGAACAGATAGTCTTACTGGGTAACTGTTCGATTATCACTGGCTTGTAAAACATACATTAAGCCAGTGACACACTGACATCACCGCAAGGCTCGGCTCTGTTCTGGTGACAGGGTTCCCCGTTTCTCGGTTCTGTCCTGGTGACAGGGTTCCCCGTTTCTCGGTTCTGTCCTGGTGACAGGGTTCCCCGTTTCTCGGTTCTGTCCTGGTGACAGGGTCCCCCGCTTCTCGGTTCTGTCCTGGTGACAGGGTCCCCCGCTTCTCGGTTCTGTCCTGGTGACAGGGTCCCCGTTTCTCGGTTCTGTCCTGGTGACAGGGTTCCCCGTTTCTCGGTTCTGTCCTGGTGACAGGGTTCCCCGTTTCTCGGTTCTGTTCTGGTGAAGGGTTCCCCGTTTCTCGGTTCTGTCCTGGTGACAGGGTTCCTCGTTTCTCGAGTCTGTCCTGGTGACAGGGTTCCCCGTTTCTCGGTTCTGTTCTGGTGACAGGGTCCCCCGTTTCTCGGTTCTGTCCTGGTGACAGGGTCCCCCGCTTCTCGGTTCTGTCCTGGTGACAGGGTCCCCCGCTTCTCGGTTCTGTCCTGGTGACAGGGTCCCCGTTTCTCGGTTCTGTCCTGGTGACAGGGTTCCCCGTTTCTCGGTTCTGTCCTGGTGACAGGGTTCCCCGTTTCTCGGTTCTGTTCTGGTGAAGGGTTCCCCGTTTCTCGGTTCTGTCCTGGTGACAGGGTTCCTCGTTTCTCGAGTCTGTCCTGGTGACAGGGTTCCCCGTTTCTCGGTTCTGTCCTGGTGACAGGGTTCCCCGTTTCTCGGTTCTGTCCTGGTGACAGGGTTCCCCGTTTCTCGGTTCTGTTCTGGTGACAGGGTCCCCCGTTTCTCGGTTCTGTCCTGGTGACAGGGTTCCCCGTTTCTCGGTTCTGTCCTGGTGACAGGGTTCCCTGTTTCTCCACTTCAGGACACGAGATGCAGCTCAGTTGGGGTAAAGTCTCCTGATAGACCAGACAGTCTCGACCAGACTGAACCCTGTGGTGTGTTGCAGTGTTTTGTGTTGCATAACAGTGTTTGGTGTTTCAGTGATGCAGTGTGTTGTGGTGTGTTGTGATGTGTTTGTTTGTGGTGTGTTGTGTTTCAGTGTGTTATGTTGTGTTGCTGTGTGTTGTGGTGTGGTGTGTTTGTTTGTGGTGTGTTGTGTTACAGTGTGTTTCAGTGTTTTGTGTTGCAGTGTGTTGTGTTGCAGTGTGTTGTGGTGTGTTGTATGTTGTTGCAGTGTTGTGTTTTAGTGTGTTGTGGTGTGTTGCAGTGTGTTGTGATGTGTTGCAGTGTGCTGTGTTGTGTTGCAGTGTGTTGTGTTGCAGTGTGCTGTGTTTTAGTGTGTTGTGGTGTGTTGCAGTGTGCTGTGTTGTGTTGCAGTGTGTTGTGTTGCAGTAACCCTGTGACGTTCTGTGCGACTTCACATAACATATTTATTCTATTTATTAATGATTTCACTACACAAATGTGGAGAAGCAAACAAACACTATTTAATCACTTGTGTGTGTGTGTGTGTGTGTGGTGTGTGTGTGTGTGTGTGTGGTGTGTGTGTGTGGTGAAATCGAACGTTTCCTCAGTAGAACGAGGAACGAAAATGAAAGCACTGATTTGTTTTTTCTTGCTCTCGCTCTCTCTCTCTCTCTCTCTCTCTCTCGCCCCCTCTCTCTCTCTCTCTCTCTCTCTCGCCCCCTCTCTCTCTCTCTCTCTCGCCCCCTCTCTCTCTCTCTCTCTCTCTCTCTCTCTCTCGGTGTGTGTCGAACTGTTCACACATCCCACTCTCAGGTCAACAGGGGCTCACTCACATATCTTCATCTAGCTGCCGATGACATCACTGGGGACTCCCCTGCCGAATGAAGATGGCGTGACATGCTCTCATAATGCATCTGGGGGCTTTTTCATCTCATTAGGTTTATTCTTCCATTGTTTGTTTATTCATATGTTTACCATTTGTTGTGTTCAGAGCTCATAAATACAGTCAAAGTTAAATAATACATCTGTATAAACTTTAGAAACAAGTGTGAAACAGGCAAAAGCATCAACATGGTTTTCTTCCTACATTAAGACAAGCATTAATACACTACATGGACAAAAGTATGTGCACCCCTGGCCATCACACCCTTGTAGAACGTCTCATTACATTTTGGTTCCCCCTGTGTTTCCTCTTATAACACAGTCCACTTTTATCTTCTGTGATGGCTTTTTACTAGAGGCTGGAGCATGGGTCTGGGGTGCACATACTTTTGGTTTCAGGGATAATATGTACATACTGTATAGTATAATGGTAAAGTTAGCTGCTTGTTCTTTCCGGTACTATAGAAACGATAATAAGGTATGAGAGGAAGTGTGTCGATAGAAACCTGCGCTGCTATAAGAGCTGCTGTTAGAGAGAATTAATCAACCCTCCTCTAATTAATCCGAGTGAAGAATTAATGCCTTGTGGGTAATTCTAATGAAGCAGCAATGTCCTGAAAGCTCTGACTCACCCAGGGTGGGCGTGATGGGGAGGAAGGAACCTCTGGGTTTCTCATTCTTCTAGTAAATGACTGTCACACCAACGAGGAGATGGAATGATTCTGTTTCATACAGAGAACTTAGGTTTCGTTTCATTTCGCAGATCAAATATAATTCAGGTGAGATGCACTGAAGCTGTGAGATACACTGCAGCTCTAAAATACACTGAAGCTCTAAGATACACTGAAGCTCTGAGATACACTGAAGCTCTGAGATACACTGAAGCTGTGAGATACACTGCAGCTCTGAGATACACTGAAGCTATGAGATACACTGAAGCTCTGAGATACACTGAAGCTATAAGATACACTGAAGCTCTGAGATACACTGAAGCTGTGAGATACACTGCAGCTCTAAAATACACTGAAGCTCTGAGATACACTGAAGCTATGAGATACACTGAAGCTCTAAGATACACTGAAGCTCTGAGATACACTGAAGCTCTGAGATACACTGAAGCTGTGAGATACACTGCAGCTGTGAGATACACTGAAGCTATGAGATACACTGAAGCTCTGAGATACACTGAAGCTCTGAGATACACTGAAGCTCTGAGATACACTGAAGCTCTAAAATACACTGAAGCTCTGAGATACACTGAAGCTGTGAGATACACTGAAGCTCTGAGATACACTGAAGCTCTGAGATACACTGAAGCTCTGAGATACACTGAAGCTCTGAGATACACTGAAGCTCTGAGATACACTGAAGCTATGAGATACACTGAAGCTGTGAGATACACTGAAGCTATGAGATACACTGAAGCTGTGAGATACACTGAAGCTCTGAGATACACTGAAGCTGTGAGATACACTGTCTCCAGAGGCTTGTACAGTGGACACTATGCATGATGGGTCCATCACTTTACGTCCTTCCCTTCTCACCCTGACACGCCCATCACTCTGGAATAGAACCAGTCTGGACTCATCAGGTCACATGACCTTTTTCCATCGCACCAATGTCCAGTCTTTATGATCCCTAACAAACTGAATAATGAAGTGTTTTTCATATGGACACACAGCTGTTTAGTCTCCTTTGTCTATTGTGTCTTTGTGTGTGTGTGTGTGTGTGTGTGTGTGTAAATGCTATTACTTTCACTATTAAACAGCCCTGGATTTTACAGTTGATTTTTACCACGTGACTTCACCAAGCATTTAAATGATCTCCATTGGTGATTTATTTTCCGACCGCACGTCTCCCACAGAGTTGGCGGTTCATCATTATCCTTGCAGGTTTTTACTAATGTACCGAAGCGTTCCTAACTCAGTTCCACTCATTTCAAATCTCTTTAGTTGTTTTTCTTTGCTTGATGCAGCGCAATAATTTGACCCTTCTTTTGTCTTTAGCTAGACAATGTATAATGAAGTCTTTATTAGTACAGTACATATTAAAGTGTTTTTGTTCATAAATTATACTGTTGTAAGGGATACGTTTATCATTTTTACCAGTTTAA